>NW_006921615.1:12952861-13010515 GCF_000298275.1 Orycteropus afer afer
TTGAACCACCAGCCGTCTGGTTAGCAGGCAAGTGTCTTAGCCACTATGCTACCAGAGCTCCCCCGACCTTGAATATATACCTCCTGAATTTAGAGACCATTAAAAGAATAGATTTGATGCACTGAACATCCATGACTGAAAATCAAAGGAACTGTGGGATGACATCAAGAACATCAGCCAAGAAGAAAGAAAAATGTCATTAAAAAGACAGAAAAGGATGAAAAGACCAAAATGGATGTCAAAACACACTCTGAAACTAGCCTATGAATGAAGAGTAGCTAAAGCAAATGGAAGAAATGACAAGATAAAAAGCTTAACAGAATATTTCAAAGAGCAGCTCGAGCAGACAAACCCAATTACTAAAATGAAATGTGCAAAGACCTGGAGTTAGAAAACCAAAAGGGAAGAACACGCTCGAGATTTCTCAAGTTAAAAGAACTGTTTAAGAAAAGAACTGCTGAAAGAAAAAGTTTAAGCCTTGAAATGCAATACTGAATGATTCTATGAGCAATAAATTGAATAATGCCTGAAACATCAAAAGAAGATAGAAAGAATAAACAAAGTCACTATACCAAAAAGAATTGGTCAATGTCCATCCATTTCAGAAGGTAGCATATGATCAAGAACCAATAGTATTAAAGGATGATGTAGAAGCTGCACTGAAGGAAATGGTGAAAAACAAGGCTGTGGGAATTGACAGAATACCAATTGAGATGTTTCAACAAAAGGATGCTGCAATGGAGGCACTCACTTGGCTATGCCAAGAGTTTTGGAAGATAGCTACCTGGGCAACTGACTGGAAGAAATCCATATCTGTACCCATTCCAAAGAAAGGTGATCCCACAGAATGTGGAAATTATCGAACAATATCATTAACTTCATACTCAAGTAAAATCTTACTGAAGATAATTCAAAAATGGTTGCAGCTGTATATTGACAGAGAACTTCCAGAAATGCTAGCTGGATTCAGAAGAGGCCAAGGAATGAGGGATATTATTGCCAGTGTCAGATGGATCTTGGCTGAAAGCAAAGAATACCAGAAAGATGTTTGCTTGTGTTCTATTAACTATGCAAAAGCATTCAATTGTGTGGATCATAACAAATTATGGTTAACATTAAGAATGGGAATCCCAGAACACTTAATTGTACTTATAAGGAACCTATACATTGTTCAGGTGGCTGTTGTTTGAACAGAACATAGGGACGACACTCTATGGTTTAAAATCAGGAAGGGAATGAATCAGGGTTGTATCCTTTCACCATACTTATTCCATCTGTATGCTGAGCAAATAATCTGAGAAGCTGGACTATATGAAGAAGAACGTGGCATTAGGATTGGAGGAAGAATCATTAACAACCTGCAACATGTTGATGACACAAATTTGCTTGCAGGAAGTGAGAGTGAATTGAAGCACTTACTGATGAAGATTAAAGACTTCAGTCTGCAGTACTGATTACACCTCAATATAAAGAAAACAAAAATCCTCACAACTGGACCAACAAGCAGCATCACGATAAATGGAGAAAAGATTGAAGTTGTCAAAGACTTCATGTTAGTTGGTTGTATATCAACAGCAATGGAAGCAGCAGTCAAGATATCAGATGATGTATGTTAATGTTGGTGTTGTTATGTGCCATCAAGTCGGACCCGACACATAGCGACCCCGCCTTAGGTTTCCGAGATGGTATCACTAAGGAAATAGATTGTTCAACCTCAGACGATGTATAGCATTAGGCAAATCTGCTTCAAAAGATTTCTTTCAAGTACTAAAGCAGAAGGATGTCTCCTTGAAGACAAAGGTGTGTCTGAGACAAGCCGTGAATTTTCCATCGCCTCGTTAGCATGTGAGAGCAGGATAATGAATAAGGAAGACCAAAGAAGAGTTGATACTTTTGAGTTGTGGTGTTGGCCAAGAATGCTGAAAGTACTATGGACTGCTAAAAGAACTAATAGTACTGTCCTGGAAGAAGTGCAGCCAGAATGCTCCTTGGAAGAGAGAATGGCTAGACCTCGTCTCACTTACTTTGGCCATGTTGTAAGAAGGGATTGTTCCCTGGAGAAGGATAGCATACTTGGTAAAGTGGAGGGTCAGTGAAAAAGGGGAAGACTGTCAACAAGACCGATTGACGTAATGACTACAATGATGGGTTTAGGTATAGCAAAGATTGTGGGGCTGGCAAGAGACTGGGTAGTGTTTTGTTCTGCTGTGCATAGTGTTGCTGTGACTCAACGGCACCTAACAACAACAACACTGGCAGTAATTGCTATTAAGTAAAAAAAGATTATTTTTTTTCCAAAATTCTGTAAAATCTACCTGTTTTAGTATATAAAAAAATCTGTAATAATATTAATCTAGGTCTTGATAAATTAATTTTAAAATTAATGCTCCATACTAGATTTTTGCATTAGACCTGTATATTAATTATTCTCTCAGGGATTCTTGCACATGCTATAATTGTTCTAATTGGAAGACTGTCCTACATTGACTACAACTTCTCAGGCTCAAGGACTATCTTTTATTTATCTTTGTACCACCATCATTTAGCACTGGTACTGTCTCATAATTGTTAACCAAAAAGAGTTTGTTAAGTGAATAAATCTGTTCCACTTAACATCTTATCATCTTAAAATAAATAAATGTTGTTGTTGTTGTTATGTGCCATGGAGTTGGACCCAACTCATAGCGACCCTTCCTTGGGTTTCTGAGGCAGTATCACTACGGAAGTAGATTGTCCAACCTCCCTTCCAAGGAGTGGCTGGTGGGTATGAACCGCCAGCCTTGTGGTTAGCAGTCAAGTGCCTTAGGTACTATACTACTAAAGCTCCCAAATAAATAAATACAACCTTAAAAACAAAACAAAATAAAAACAGTTAGACATCAAACCTCATGATTTTCCACTCAAGAAGATAAGCCAATTCACTTATTTTCACAAACTCATTTACTTGGTTAAATTAGCTACAAAGTTAAAGACAAAAACTAAGCCAAAAAAACTTGACCATCTTGCCTCTGATATCATGCTCAACTACAGCTACCAGATGCCTCGGGGAAACTCTCCTGAGTAATAAAAACTGTCTGTTAGTCAGTCATCTTTGTGTGACGTTATCCACTGTTAGACAGTGTATAATAGGACATGAAGGTATTATCACAAATGATACAGATACACCCATTATAGCTGCCATTTTTGGAAATACCAACAATTTTCAAGACTAGTCCTTGAACCTACTGTTCTTGTTTTCCTTCAACACCTTTGAATATGATAGCTTATTTACAAGATATGTACTTCCTCATAAATCCTGAACTGACTTCTTAACATTAGATCTATTCTGCAAAGTTTGGCTGAATTGGAACATCCTTAAAGAAGACTTGCCAGGCTTTTAAATTTCCTTTTTGTTGCGTTGAAAGCACATACATATAAATATATATTTATATTTATGCTGTATATTACTATGGCATTATATGTATAAAATTTATTTTGCATCCTACAATCTACATCTTTTTGACATAAGGGACTTATATTATGTTCTTGAGGCTATACTCCAATAGGATCCAATACAGTGTTTCATGCACAAAAAATTTAAACATCCACCCATTCATTCATTCACCAAAGATTTATTGAATACTTAGCATTGTTAGCAATGTTTAAGGCACTGAGAATGTTGCATTAAACAAAACAGACAAGGTCTCTGCCTTCTAAGTGCTTACATTGAAACATGAATGTCTGAATTAAAAAAATAATAATTATTGAGCAGATTATGGAATTATTTGGAAGATTTTCCTTTGGTTTTGGATGGTTTTGGATGTGGACCAACCTAGATGCAAATTCTGGATCTACTAACGATAAGCTGGGTAATGATGGAAATATTACTTCAATGCTCAGATATATATTTAGCGATAATACTTATTTCAAAGTATTATTTGGAAACTTAACAAGCATATAACTTGCTGGCATGTATTTCTCACTCATCGATGTGATTTCCCCTCCCATGCCAAGAATGTAGAAATAGTTCTTTAATTATTCAGGGTATATAAAAAGTAACAACTTCTTTGTTAGTTTTGCAAGTTATTACAAAAATATTAAATTTATTTAGAATAATACTTTCCTTAAATCAGATTAAGGAAAATTGTAAATAAATATTTACTGACTTAGTGAATAGGAAATTGTTTTTAATTTTTTAGTGTAACTTCCCAGATATGTAGTTTAGACATTTGTACTATTTATCTTCAAAAAACTAAGTTAAACTAAATAGTGAAAATTAAGTTAAATAATGCATTTACTATTTGATCTTTTGGCAAAAAAAAAAAATATATATGTATGTATATGTTCTAGGTACTTAGAGCATAGTTAATATCTATGATGTGTAATTATTAAAATATTTAATGAAGCCAATGCCCTACTCTTCCATTAATTTTATCCTGTATTATTTAGAAAGTAGCTATAGATAATGTTTTCAGTTTTATTCTAACAAAAGTAGAGGGAGTACAATAATTATTAGATTTTTTTTTCTACAAAACCTTTGTATTGGGAAATAACATCCACACACTTCAAAGATCTTCTGCCTCAGTGACTTTTTTATGGTCAAAATAACAGAAACCATCAGTTGTCCATAAAAATATACTCTTCCCTTTCTTTTTGAGAACAAGTCTTTTCTCTCAAATTTTCTAGCCTCACTTGCAGTTAAGTGTGGCTGGGAGATTAAGCTCTCACCAATGGAATGAGTGTAAGAGACACATGCATTTCCAGCCCAGGGCTTCAGGATGGGTAAACCTCCTCTACCAGCTAGAATCTATACCCTGTACCAAGCCTGCTGGACCATCAGAAAACACCAATGCAGTACTGAATGAAGGAGTAAAACAAGTCACATCACTTAAGTCCAATTTAAAAAATATCTATTGAGTGCCTCCTTTATATCAAGTACTGCTCTAAGAGCTTTGGATATATTAACAAACAAAATAGATGAAGACCCCTTACCTTGTGTTGCTTTTCTGCCATTGGGGAAATACAGAAACTAAATTAGAAGGACAATAAATTAGTAAGTTAAAAAATATGTCATAAAAAGAAAAGTGCTATGGGAAGAAGAAAAAGTAGCACAAGGAAAGGGAAATGAGAGTGCTAGTAGGATTGGATGTAACTTCATAGGAAAAATGATATATGAATAAAATCAAAGTGGACACCAGGTATTAAAAAACTGACACACATTGGACAAAGATCAGCTTTACTTGCAGGCCATATATGTAAAGGAAGTGGGTGACAATTTGGGATGATTAAGCGACTGTGGTCCCCATATTTGTCCTCGAGTACTAAAACCCCTACTTACTATATGCTTGTCTTAGACCAAATAATTAATTACCAATAAGACAAAACTGAGTTAATAAGCCAACAAACAAACAAGGATTTAGTTTTTATAAACCACTCCCACCCTCATGGCAACAATAAAAAATTGTCATGTTCAATGATTTTTTGGGAGCACCATATGTAAAACAGTCCTTCTTGATAGAGGTGTACACTATTCGCAATCAAAATATTTGCTTCCAAAGCCACTATTTTCTAAAATCTATAATTCAAGCTATGTTCTGAATATGCAATGTAAGCAACTATTAATATAAAGCAAACATGCTGTTATCAAAGAGATACACAGAGATCAGAACTTAAAGAATATAAATGTTTCTTTCTTAGGTAATGGTTTGGAGTTAATGAGTCCAGGCCAGTGGAGCAGCTTGTCTCTAGGCTGTAATTCAGTGGCCCAGACCTCTTTCTTGTACTCTACACTGTTATGTAACCATTACTACACTGCTTTGGGGTGGGGGTTGTAATTAAAATTGTTGTTGTTGTTATGTGCCGTGGAGTCAGCCCTGACTCATAGCCACCCCTCCTTGGGTTTCCGAGGCAGTATCACTACGGAAGTAGGATTGCCCAACCTTCCTTCCGAGGAGTGGCTGGTGGGTTTGAACCGCCAGCTGGTTAGCAGTCAAGTGCCTTAGCCACTATGCTACCAGAGCTCCCAATGTTTCGAATTCTTAATCGTCATTGTCGTGTTTAGTGATTGTTCAATATTTTATTGCTGCCTCTAAGTCCCTGTACAATCTAACTCATGCCTGTTTTTCAGTATCCATTCTTCTTTGTACGTCACTTCCCCCTTCTCCTAGACCTTTACCCCTCGGTTACACCAGGATTCCACAGATGTGGGTTTGGGGTTTGAGACACATGCTTTTACACATATGACTCTTATTTTTTCTCTGGACCTTACCATAATGACCATTTCCTTAGGAAAATCTTCCATGATTTCATTGCATACTTTTCCATACTAGATTTTCTTTCACATGTCAGCATAGCTCTGGGAATTTCTTCGGAATGCTCATGATTAGGTCCCTAAGTGGCATAAACGGCTTATGCTCAACTGCTAACATAAATGTGGTCAGTTCAAATGCACCCAGCGATACCAGAGAAAAAAAGGTCTGGTGCTATGCTTCTGTAAATATCTCAGCCAAGAAAACCCTACGGAGCAGTTTGCCTGTGTAATACATGAGGTCATGATGAGTGAGAATCCACTCAATAGCAATGGATTTGGATTGGTTTTAACAGTCATGGTTACTAGCTTAATGTTTATTTACTTTTTGAGAGAATGAACTCCTTAAGGGGATATGATCTTTTCCTTTCAAAGGCATAGATTTAGGCATTTGGAAAGCTAATGCTACTTGGACTTTTCTTACTTAATCAAGGAAGAATATGTGCTAGAAATGTATGTTAAAATATTAATTTCAATATGCAGTTATTGTTGTTAGGTGCCATTGAGTCAGCTTCAACTTACAGCGACCCTGTTTACAACAGAACAAAACACTGCCCGGTCCTGCACCATTCTTGCAATCTCTGCTCTGCTTGAGCCCATCATTGCAGCCACTGTGTCAATTCCAGTACACATCGAGAACATTTAAACTAAAAATATCTGAATTGATATTTGAGGTTTGTTATCCTGATCGTTAAGAACTGATATGTCTGGATCAGATCACAGTAAGTCAGATATAATCTCCCACTTGCATTTGGTTTTCTGGTATTCACTTTGGTATATACAAGGTTCCTGGCGCTGCAAATGGTTGAACATGCAGCTACTAGCCAAAAGACTGGTGGCTGGAACCCACCAGGGGAGGGCAGCTCAGAAGACAAACTTGGCGATCTGCTTCCAAAAGATCACAGCCTTGAGAACCCTGTGAAACATAGTTCTACTCTGCATACATGGGGTCGCCATGAATTGGAATCGACATGGTGGCAGGTAAAACAACAACATACGTATATAGGTAGTACATAACAAGGCAGCTAAACAGAACAGAGTAAGTACAGAACAACCTGTTTGCAGGATCTTTACTTCTCTGACATTACTTTTCACACCTGCAAATTATCAGGTTAGACTACACGAGCTTTAAGGGCTCATGCAAACCTTATTTTTTAATGATTCTTAATATCCAGTACATAGAGAATCTTAATGTGTAATCATTCTATATTGGCCATCCGAGGGCTGGGTTATATATCTGAGAATAAATTGTATCATATTTGAACTTCATGTTGAGGCTCCTGCTACGTGGAGGTTGGTAAAATTTCCAATTACAATCAGATCATTTCTACATCTACCACAAAACTTCTCTGGATGAAACCAAGCCTCAGTTTGTAATTAAACACAGTTGTTCTTTTACATAGAGATTTATGTAAAAATAAATTATTGAATTACTTTCCTTAATTTTATAGAATATTTCCCAAATGCTTAAAACTTTGGCCCCATCATTTTTAATAATCATTCCAATGACACTGATCAAAAACATCAATGGAAGCATGAGTTAAATTGAGATACCCGAAAGTGGTTTTTTTTTTTTTTTTTTAAACATACAATATACACTCTTACCTCCAACATTATAAAGTATAAAGACAGTCACTACAAATTCATAGTTTTGTTTGTTTAAGTAGTGCTTTGCATTTTGGTTTGCTTCTCTTCTTCTCTGTCTTTGGTCTAGGCGTTTTGTTTTGTTTTGCATCTTACATCTGTTTTGCAGTTTACTACTCTGGTGATAAATTCTAATTTATATTTATTTTTATTTCCAGGGTATTTATTCTATTTGTACTCTCTGTTTTGCAGGCCAGGATGGTGATTGTTATACAGTAGTTTACTTTTAAAAGAAATAGGACTGCTCAAGCAGCTAATACAGGAAGATGTATCACCAGCCTGAATAATTGTGACAACCATAGACGGTATCAGTGCCTGTTTGTTTGCACAATACCCTCCTGCATTAAGAAAGCCGTCCCAGCTGTCTTGGGCTCTGGAGTCACCCATTTCATCACTTGACACTGCGGCAGATGTTATGGATTGATAACAGACTTCACTTCATTCACTCCACATCTAAGATTACCTCTGGAAAAAAAAAAAAAAAAAAAATCTAATACATTATAACCCTCCCAGCCATTTGTTTGGGAGGAAAAAAAAAAACAGCAATTTATTCCCCTTTTTAGCATTAAATGGTGTTTTCCTCCTCTTTGAATGCACACACTATTTTTAAATGACCATTTAACACATTCATTGCATGGTTTTCAGTAGGCAAGAAAATCAGTGAAAGACAAGAATATAATGATTTAATTGAATTAGGAACAGATCAGATTTAGGGTGGATGACTCATATTCCCATTATATCTGAAAGATGCTGCTTGCCTTAAATGATACAGATATGTGCAACATTCATAGGTTTGTTAGATGTAAGTGCTTCTTTATTTCTGAGAAACTGAAAAAGATTAATTCAGTCTGAGATTTAAAAGGAGGTATAAAATCTGTTTTAAGTTGAACAGATTTCTTAGCTAAACAACTGATTCTCCTCTTTAGTTTAGAAAATGCGAGGATTCCTGTAAATGTCATGTAAATAGGATTGACCATTGCTTAAAGATCTTTCATTGAAACAGTCTGAAAACTGGACATTCCCTATATACAAAAACATCTTATGAAAAAATGAGAATAAAACTGTACAACAGGTCTGGTTCTTAGGTGGGTTAATGCTTTGTACATGAACAGTATGGTTTTATTGTTCAGACTGTACTATAGCAGAATAGAATGTGATTGAAGTGCATTTCAAAATTTAAAAAGGCAGGAGTGGATTATGTATTAATAGCCTTGTCTTTATTGTATTAGTTTTGAACTGGTGTGTTGAAGCTTCCAGTTTGCATCCTAAATTCAGAGATTTCCACTATATTTCACATTTATTTCTAACTAAAAATTATCTTCTGAAGGGCAACTTTTAGTCTGTGAGTCTGAGTTGTATCCACACACCACCACCCAGAAGCAAAGGCAACAATCCCTAAGTTGGCAGAGATGTTCAGTGTTGGCTCCAGGATAGAAAAGAAAGAGAATAGGGAATGGTTACCAAGAGACAAGAAATTTCAACTAGAACTATTACGTGGTAATACCTTTCAAGTGTGTAGCATTTTAATGTTCACAAAACTCCTTTTCATGACATTTTTGTTTTTATCCTCTCTTGCACTAAAATAATCCAGATAAGACAGATAGTTATGCCTATTTTACAAGGAGGAAACTGAGTCTCAGAGAGATTAAAAGACTTGTTAAGGTCTCACAGCTAGTCAATGACAAATACAAGTTTAAAATTCAATCTTACAATGCCAAATAAGAATTCCTTCTACTACATTATATAGACCCCTAATAATGATGACAAGCCTCATCTTAAACCTCACTACACTTCCTAAGGAAAACAGAAGAAGAGTTGATGCTTTTAAGTTGTGGTGTTGGCGAAGAATGGTGAAAGTATCATGGGTTGCAGAAGAACTAGCAAATCTGTCCTAGAAGAAGTGCAACCAGAATGCTTCTTGGAAGTGAGAATGGTCAAAATTCATCTCATCTACTTCGGTCATGTTGTCAGAAGAAACCATTCCCTGGAGAAGGATATCATGCTAGGTAAAGTGGAGTGTTGGTAAAAAGGGGGAAGGCCCTCAATGAGATGGATTGACACAGGGGCCGCAACAATGGGCTCAGGTATGGCAAGGATTTTGAGGCTGGCTCAGGACCAGGCAGTGTTTTGTTCTGTTGAACACAGGGTCACTATGAGTCAGAGCCAACTTGACAGCACCTAACAACAACACATTTCCTATTATATTAAACCTGGAATGAAAATAAAGGAAAAATAGCTCTGGTAGCTCTCCTTTTCTTCACTTTCTTCTCTCCTCTTCCTCCTCTTGGAGGTTCAGGAAGAAGCACTGGCCAAGATGACAACAGTTCATTGACCAGGATAAAAAATAAAGAAAAGAGCCCATCACCAAGCCCCATGAGGGATTACAACAATGTTTTCCATGCACCTAATCACTCTAAGAGAGTGTAAAGGAATTCAATGGTGGCTGTTGAGTTTTGAATCTACACTAAATCTAAAATATTACACCATCCATTAGAGGGAAATTTGACCTGCGAATCTGAAAGGGTGGGAAAGAGATGAGTTGTTATTTCTTTTACTGACATGAATTTTGATCAGGAGTTCAGACTTTAAAAAAGAAAGAAAAAACTCACTGCCATCGAGTCAGATCCGACTCATAGCAACCCCTCCTTGGGTTTCTGAGGCGGTATCACTATGGAAGTAGATTGCCCAACCTTTCTTCTGAGGAGTGGGTGGTGGGTTTGAACCACCAGCCTTCTGGTTAGCAGTCATATGCCTTAGGCGTACCTCATGCTAATGGTGGTGAAAGAGGCGTTATTAACTTCATGGTGTTTACCATGCCTCCTGATTCCCCTAAATCAGGTTGTTTTAAATATAGAAAGATATAGTCTGTCATTGCTGAAAATATTACTAGTTTTAAGTGTTGCTCTGAAAAAGAATTGATCCCTGAGGTAGGAATCCAGAAAATCAATATGTTAATTGAAATGACAGAGGGACCGCAACTTTGGTTCCAACAGGATCTTTGAGGAGGTGAATGAGGGGAACAGCAAGTAGAGACTATGGCAACTAATGGTTCCCATAAAGGCCCCAACCCAGAAAACCCACTGCTGTCTAGATGATTCTGAGTCTCTTAAGAGTACTGTAGGTAATACAGTATATAGGATTTTCCCTCACTCCCATCCTGGAAGAACAAGAGCTAAACAGAATTCCAGGTCTCCAGTCAAGCCAGCTTGAGCTTAGCACAGTCTCCAGGCTCAGTAAAAGGCTGACATGCCAACTGGGAAACAGACAAAGATAAAGTTGTTAGAAAAAGCCAAGACAGTAGGAAATAAGGGAACACTGTCACCCTTCAGGACATAAAGTCTCAGTCTCAACCCTACTTGACCCAGCCAGAATGACTCTGATGCAAGAACCTGGTGGCGCCAGGAATCATTATATACTCTCCATTTTGGTAAAGTTGCTTTAGGAAATAGGAAATGTTAATAATGAACATGGCAGGCATCGAACTGATCTAAAATTTGGAATCTTATAAGCATAAAAGGAGTTTTGAAGTTTCTGTATTACAAGTGAGAAAATATTTATTTCCACACCTCATTGCTTGTATATCACACATGCTTTTATATTTTAACATCTTTGAAATAAGTTTGCATCTTAGAATCCTTGGTTTCTCACATTTTTATTTGGCAGTGTTTCCTTGATTATACATAAAATAACAATATATGTAAAGATGTCAAACATTTGATCAAATGATTGTCAGGTGCCTGCTAAGTAGTGAACAACCTAAATGAACTCAGGTGAGATATTTGGAGCCAGTCAAAAAGAATTTGGGATCTCTATGACAGTGGGCTCTGATAGCATAGTGGCTAAAGCACTTGACTGCTAACCAGAAGGCTGGCGGTTCAAACCCACCAGCCACTCCTCGGAAGGAAGGCTGGGCAATCCTACTTCTGTAGTGATACTGCCTCAGAAACCCAAGAAGGGGTCACTATGAGTCTGGGCCAACTCGACGGCACATAACAACAACAACGACATGACAGTGGGACTAACAGGGAGACTCCAGGAAACCTTGAGATGACAATCAAGTAATAAAGAAAATGATTGTGCCAGAAGATAGATACATTATTTGCCCAGATTGAATTCTTATAAATTGTCTCAAATTGTAATTTGCACCTTTAAAGTTATTAATATTAAAGTCTATATTTTATTTTAATTTCTATTATATAAAGCAGAGGATGGAAGCAAGGCAAACTGAAGTATAAAACTAGATGACAGACCCAGAATCCTAATGCCTGTGGGAGAACTTTCTCAACCCAATGAAATATGATGAAAGGGATCAAAACTAGGGATCCTAGATAGAGTGGGAGGAAAAACATGGAACAAAATCCAAAAACACAGTAATGACCAGAATTACTGGTCAGATGGAGTTTGGTGGGACCTCCAAGACTATGGCCCTGGGCTACACTTTGGGCCTGGAATAAAGAGCTCATTCTCAGTCCAATAGTAAATAAGACATACATGCAGACCACTTAACCCAGGACAATGCATCCACATATTCTACAGAGATACACTCCTTGGAGAAAACTGGCCATTGGGCCCAGAGGGGCAACAGTCACACAGAGGAAAAGTAGTATACACAGGAGTGCATAACTAAGAAGGGCATGGGGATGTGTGTGAGGGTTACTGGAAAAGGAGATGAGGAGAGTGGGTTAGGATAGGGGAAATTAATTGGGGAGTGAAACCAAATGTACATGAACTCTTGAATGTAAAACAAATTCTGCTCTATAAATTTCTACCTAAAACACAAAAAAAGAAAAGAAACGTTATGGTGGGAGAACACTCAAAAATCAGTACTAGATACATTCAGGTTGAATATAAGCTGGGAGATTACAATTTTAAAAGGGAAGCTCAGAGTGCAAAGTTTTACATTTTTTTTTTTAACATCATTTAGATTGTATTTCCTGAGTTACAAATAAATATGGGTTCCTGGAAAAGTCCTATGCTGCATTAATAAAACTTTTTAAACACTGTAAAATTTAACAAGACCTAGGCATTCCTCTTTTGTAAAATGAATAAATGTTCTCCATTTATTTCCTCCATAAATTTAAATTGTCATGTTTATATACATCTATACTTAAAAAGGCAATAATAAAGATGATATAAAACTATTAATTAGTTCCAGTTCTATGGTCAGTCATGTATATAACATATTCAAAGATAAAAGTCTCATCATTAAATAGTTTGCATTATAAGATAGAGATATGATAGCTATAAAGAGTTTGTATTTAGAGGAGGTCAGATCTGGAATGACTTGGTGATGAAATTGAGTTGGCATGAGAGGAAGCCAATAACATTTTCATTTTGTGTCATAAAAGCCTAGTGTATTGAGCTAGTGCCTTAAATGTAAGGCTTTAACCTAAAGTCAAATGGATTGAATGCTAAAGGTTGAATTCTTTCTCTTCACTATTTTAACCTTTGCAAATGTTAACCTTAGTGCTGACCTAACCATGTACCATACACAAAATGCTTTTGTTTTATTTTTAAGCCAAAAGGAATGCAAGAGAATGCTCACTGGTATTCATTGCTCAAATGGTTATCAAACCCTTTGTGTAAGATTTCCAAAAGAAATAATTTTGCCTTAAGCTAGTTATCTTTACAACCTGCTTTCAAAAAATCTAAGCTCTAATTCACTCCTATCTAACAAGATGAACTTTACACATTTCAAAGTACTTCAACTGAAGCTGATCCAGTTTAGAGGCCTACTCCTCTGCTTTTATGCAGTCTCTCCAATCCCCTTAGCCCAAACTATCTATGATTGTACTGTCCAATTAAAATAGTGCACATTAAATTCTTTTTTCTCACTCTTTAAAAAGTCTCCACAGCTTCAACATTTTGGAAGTACTTGTTTTCCTCTGTGAAATCAAACATTTCTCCTGATCTGGATTCCTTTTGAACCTACAATAAAACTTGTTTTTGCTTTAATAGAGTGATTATTCATTACTCTTTGACATTTAAAAGGTGTCAGAAGTGGGATTTCAGAGCTGCATTGCCTTTAGCAGTGCTGGGAAATGGAGGATATGGGTAGGTTTGCTGGAGCTGCTTGGGCTTGCTGCCTCTCAGATTCAAGATCACCTCACATAATCTCTCTCAAAATTGAGCTTTTGCACCCTTGCATTGAAACTATTCAAGATTTATTGTTGGATTTTTCTATCTCCTGTATTTTAATTTTCAGTTAACTCTGAACATTTTGATGAGTTCATTTTTGGGCAAGGCTGCCATGTAGTGGCAGATACCTGATCCCAGGGAAACAAGAAAGTTCAGTCCATTAAGTTTGGATTCATTCTTCCTTTTCATGTACACATGTAAAGACCCTAAAGTAAGTATCTTTTTGAGCTCACAATCCTCAAGAACTTCAAGGAGATAATAAGCATAATGCCAATTTGCAGGGAGAGGTGGAAGCTCCTGTTTATCTTGTACTTTGGTCTGGTTAGATGGCTTTACCTGACTAGGGATAATTTAAGTTAGTGGCTACTTTGAGGACATTTGAAGCTTTCTACTCTTGTTTTTTTTTTTTTGCTACTAAGTACACGTTAATAGTTCTTACAATTGTGCTTGTTTGATTAATTTATTAGTTTGTCTTATTTGTAAGATCATTCTTGAAACTTATTAGCCTAGATTTCCCCCTCTACCAGGATGCTGGTTTAATGTTCATGTTCAAAGGAACTAACAGTTGAATATACTTGAAATGATTTGGAACTTCAGTGAGCATTTTGTGAAAATAAGTTTCCATCTGCTCTTTTTCCTTACACTTTAAAAAATAAGTTCCCATTTATATTGTCCTTTCTGAAAATTTTTCAATACTCAATTTTAATCAAAATTTCTAAATAAAATCCATCCATCTAAGATTCCAACAAATTAATGTTTTATTTAGAACTAAGCATACCTTACCACAGAATTGCTGTGTATGTTTTAAAACATTAGGTTGCTTGAAACATTAGGTACTTCTTAAGCTTGGTTTTTGGGTTGGATTTGCAGACTGATAAGTTTATATAGTTTTTTTTTTTTTTTTTTTTCCCCATTACACTTTGAGAGTGTGATGTATCTGTGAATTGTTTAATTGGTGTAACAATGCCTTAAAGAAACAAAAAAGACAAATTATTCTAAATTCCTACTCTAAAGGAATCCTATGACACACATGACAGATAGTTATGAAAATGTAATTATTTTCTGCCTCCAGATGGTATTGAATTATAATATCCCTTCAAAGAATTCATGCTGATTAGTTTAATAATAAATAAGTGCTTAGATAAATTAAAGAGTTCTAATGGTCTGAGCAAAAAAATACCAAACTCACTGCCATTGAGTCAATTCTAACTCACAGTGACCCCCATTGGGTTCTGAGGTGGTAAATCTTTACAGAAGTAGATTGCCAAGTCCTCCTTCCATGGAATGGCTGGTGGTTTTGAACTGCCAACCTTCTGGTTAGCAGTCAAATGCCTTATGCCACCAGAGCTCCAACCTAATAGTCCTGGGAATTAATAAAAGCAAATTCACACTAGTAAAGTTTTTCGATTTTATAATATGTAAACATAAGCAATTTCAAATATCTTTTTTAAGTAACTTAAGATAGATAGTATATGGATGTGTTTTATTTAAAGAAAAAGAGTAAATTTGTTTTAAAGTAAAACTAGTAGTTCTAGAATGAGGAAAGGGAGGCACAGGACAAGTCTGAAGGGAAAAAATGGCTGTCTAAGAATTGATGAGTTCCTTTACCAAATTGCTAAGAACTTTATTATATACTGTGTAGAAACAAAAGGTTATGACAAAAAGAGGGCAAAACTGCTTACCAAGAGAATAATAAAAGGGAAAGAATTTGGTTAAGTTTTTCTCTCAAAATACCTAGGCTAACTTTTAAACTTATGCAAATTGATTTAGATGACCAATTATTGTATTCAACAAGAAGCCAAAAGATAGAGGGCAGAGCAGGTTTAGGCCTCCTTGGCCTCTAGGCTTGGAGGCCATGTAACTCCAGAGAAGCTTTGCAGCACCCCTCACAACTAAGTAAAAATCTTTCAAGAAAAAAGAAAATAGGAAAAATGTTGCCTTACTATAGTTATCAGAAAGTGGGTGGATCTCCATCATGAAAGAACTGTAAAATAGTTCTATTACAGAGGAATTCTAGGAAGCCAAAACATAGAAATCACAATGATTTGATGTGAAATGAAATTGTAAAAGTTTGAATGAAAATAAAGATTATTTAAACAAACTTTATTTCAATGGGGTTAAAATAATTTCTAAGATCTTTAGGTAATTATTGATATTAATAGATTTTTTTTTTATAAATTACAAGTTATATTCTTTTGCTTTTTATGGTACATAGGAAAAAAATATATATATATATTTGGGTCTGCTAATGATTATGTTCATTTTTGCCACTTAAAGGATTATACTATGAGATGTGCAGCAAAGACGATTTTTAAAATATTTCTTAAAAGGGGACTTATGTGATATATTCAAACTTTTTAATCTCTTGTGGTTTAAAAGTTTGATGGGTTAATTTATGAGATTTTTGAGAGTTTGGGTGTCAAATAGCATACAGAAAAAAGGATTAATTTTCTCACTGCTAAAATAACAAAATTGTCTTTAACTACTCAGCTGAAGAGTAAATGTATTCTTTCTGCAAATTGCTTCTAAGGCAAGGGTTCCATGTTATATTGGTTACCTAATACCACTCTGACAGGAATATACCACAAATGGGATGACTTTAACAAACAGGAATTTATTCTCTTACAGTTTGGAGGTTTTAAGTTAGAGTTCAAATTGCCAGTCTCTAGGGGCTGGGTGAAAGCCCCTTGACCTTGGGCTTTAGCTCTACCTCTTGCTCCTGGCCGACTGAAACTAGAGGATTCTCTTCTCTCAGACAGCTGCTGACTGCTGAGGCTGACAAACCCAAGGTCAACAAGTAAAAAGGTACAGTCCCAATGTTACCGAAAACATGGCAGACCATTGATTCAAGTCCATTGAAAGTCCCACGATTGGAAAAGCATGGCAGGATGGTGAACAGTGACTCAGCTACATGCAGGGTTCAAGTGTGCCTTAAGCAGGAAATCAATCACAAAGCTTCTCCTTATATACTGGAAGTAGACCGCATCCCTAACGCAGCTGCTCACAGTAGATCCACCATGCAGTTTATTACCAGTCTCATCATTTCTCCTTATATACTGGAAGTAGACCGCATCCCTAACGCAGCTGCTCACAGTAGATCCACCATGCAGTTTATTACCACTCTCATCATGGGGAATACTATATCCAGCTGCCCAGCCACTCAACCAGGCCCAGTCAAGTTGATACACAACCTCCACTACCACACATGTCTAATTAGAATAAATTCTTAAGTTAAAACCTAAGCTGCATGACTTTGAGAAAAGCTAAGTTTTTACCTTTAAGGTCTTTAGTCAAATAATTTAAGAACAGTTTCTTGGTGACCTATAATAATCTCTTGACAACTCTGAAACTTCATGGAAAGCTGCTAGAGATTCATTCTGGTGTTTTTTTTTTTTAAAGTTTATTTAATGTATTATGAATTATATGAAATGTGTTGTGGAATCAAGAGAAATACCTGTTTTCTGTGGGTTAACAATTTAGGTATCAGAGTCTCCTTTTATGTTTTTGCCTGATGTCAGATAGCAAGCACTATTATGTCATAATTTCATTATTTGTTTTAATTGCTAACATGGTTACAACTTTATTTATTTATTTTTAACCTGGTAGTGTATTGCCTAAGGCATTTGTGACTGCTAACCAGAAGGCTGGTGGTTTAAACCCACCAGCCACTCCTCAGAGGGAAGATTGGGAAATCTACTTCCATAGTGATACCATCTCAGGAACCCAAAGAGGGGTCGCTATGAGTCGTGTCCGACTCAAAAGCACATAACAACAACATCATCATGGTTTTAACTGGGGAATTCACCATTTACCCATGGAGATTTTTATTACTAATCAGATATTTGGAGAGTTAATAATCTTGTATATTTCTGATATATCCTCACTATATGGCATTATACCTCAAGATTATTATGTGCTTTAACTGAAGTTTTTTGGAAATAAGGTTAATAATTATTTTGCAGGATATTTTTGTCTGAAGTTTATTTTATTTTATTTTTTAATTTACATTATGTAGCTTTGAATTACTTTTGTAATTAATTGCCATTAGGTCTTTCATTTTTTAGAAGTATTATTATTATAAGTCAACCATAGCCATATTAAATTTTGTGTCTGTAGATAAGTTTTTACTTTACTGACTTGCTAAAAACACTTGACGAACATATTTCAACAAAAAGGTAGACTATATTGAACTTATTCAAAGGTCTGTGATTTTCTGAATGTGAATACCACTAGAACAAATCAAGGTCTTGAGAACTCTTGTGTAGAAGCCGATGGGTTCACAGACTGCAGCTGATCCAGAATTGCATAGAACAAAAACTAATTTCATAAGACTAGGTTAAAAGAGCCTTTAACAACTGAAAAACAAAAATCAAAAAAATGCCTTATATTGTTCCAGGAGACCATATATATTAGAAAAGATATAAGCTAAAAGATTCCCTAGAGTCTATTTAGAAAGAAGCATATATAGTTCACCTTACAAATCCTTTTACTGTTAAATTACAGGAAGTTAAGTTCTGGAGAGACCTCTCCCAACTGAAGAAGACAGTGGCTCCCATTTACACCTTCCAGTCAATCAAAGGACTCAAACTTAAATTCATCTACTCTGATGGCCATAAGCAGACAACCACAACAGAAGCAGGCAGCTCCAGCCCAAGCCATGGAACAAGACTTCATGCAGGCTGCTAATATTTTTGCACCGTGCTTTATAATCTTTATTTTTTCAGTTTATCCTATTTGTTCTTCACTACATAAATCTACTCCCACAACAAAATATTTTATTTGAGAACTTTTGAAGCACTTTCTCTTTGTTTGATATTTACAGGTTTTAAGGTTGCTCTGGTAATGTAGTGGTTAAGGCTTTTGGTACCAACCTAACCAAATGGTTGATAATTCAAATCCACCAGCCATTCTGGGAAGATGAGGCAATATGCTTCCAAAAAGATTTACACCTTAGAAACCCAATGAGGGTCGCTATGAGTCAGAATTGACTTGATGACAGTGAATTTGGTTTCTTCTGGTTATTTTAACACCTAAGATTCTAGAGTAATGATACTAATTATTGCTTTAGTTTTTAAAGACATACATTATCATTAAAAAGATTAAATTTAGATTGCATTATTCCCTTATCAGAAAATTTCTCAACATATTGCTAATGCTATTACATCAATTTATATGACTTGCTTAGAACTTAAGTAACTTTTATGCTTATTCATTCTTAGTGTCTTGGTTATGTTTTGTTAATAATTGTGTTACATATATTGTGTTCCATCAACCTTATAATAGTAACTGAAAGGGTTTATTTTATACTAGGTGCGATCTGCTGTCTTATCGCTTTTGTGTTTTACCTTTTGGCAATATTTCTGCATTATAAAGCTTATCTTAGATATCATTCTACTGCAACTAGCCATTTCCTTTAACGTAGGGCATAAAAATGCCTTTGTTGAATAGCCCAGTCAGTAACTAGTACCAGTAACCTGTCATTCTGTACATAAGATCATAGAAGCAGGATGTAAACTGTAGTATGGTAAAGAACCAGGTGGTGACTAGCCATTTAAATAATGGTATCTGGGGTCTTAAAAGCTCAAATAAGAATTAACTGCCACATAGGAAATCATCCATGGCTATGCAGAG
Organism: Orycteropus afer afer; assembly: GCF_000298275.1. Taxonomy (NCBI): domain Eukaryota; kingdom Metazoa; phylum Chordata; class Mammalia; order Tubulidentata; family Orycteropodidae; genus Orycteropus; species Orycteropus afer. Next base: position 12,972,561 of record NW_006921615.1, read on the forward strand.
AAAAGCATTCCTATCAAGAGTAATCAAAGTTGTTCAATGAAATCCTTGATCAAAAGGAGGAGGAATAAGCTCATGCCTTAAAATCTAAGACTGCGGCCCTAAAGTAAAATGGTTGATCTAATGCTAAAGGCGGAATTCATTCTCTTTGCTATTTTAGCTTCTGCAAACATTAACCTAAGTGCTAAAAGGTTACCCTACAATATTTTTTTTTTTTTTTCAGTTTTGTGATTAAGACCAAAAGAATGCCAGCAGAACACTCCCTGGGGCTCCCTGCTCAAATGACTGTTAAACCCTTTATGTAAGATTTCCAAAAGAAATAATTTTGCCTTAAGCCAATTATCATCACAAATTTCTCTTAAAAAAAAGTAAACTTTAACTTATTCTTTCCTAACCAGATTGCAGAACTTTACATTTCAAAAGACTTTAAGCTGAAACTGACACAGTCTACAGTCGATCATTAACCCCCGTTAGCCCACTCCTCTGCTATTATGCATTAAATCCAATCCCGGTAGCCCTTATGTATTATCTAATTTTGTAATTGTCAAATTGAAATAGTGCATGTTAAGTTCTTTGTTCTCACCTTTTAAAAAGTCTCCATGGCTTCACCATTTTGGGAGTGTTTGTTTCGCTCTATGAAATCAGATGTTTCCCCTGGTCAGGACTGCTTTTGAACCTATAAAATCTTTCCTTTTTACTTCTGCAGATTAAGTGCTCATTACTCTTTGACAGTAGTTTAACCCTCCCAACTGAGTTCTTAAATTTTTATACTCTTCTTAGAAAGACAGTGATTTCCTCCCCACCCCCACCCCCGGCCCATTGCTAGTGAGTGATCACTAGCAGCAATGAGAACTTGTCTCTCTGGAATGTTAGAGCATCCTAAAAATGATCTGTTCCTCTTGGCAAAAGATTCAGCCTCCCACTACTTATGTCTTGTCTTGAGTGTGACTCTGGTTGTCCTAAATCCAGTTGACCTACAGGATAACTACACTGATGGAATGAATTACTTTCTCTCTTTATCCACCACTCCACTCCCCTGGAGATGATAGACATTTACTCTTGAGCAAACTGGGAACTAAGGGTTTCAATTGCAACTTTAACAGAAAGAAAATGTTTCACTAGTTTGTTCTTCATCAATCTATGGAGATCAAAACTGTTAGGATTTTTTTTTTTTTTTAACTATGATGTTCCACTGCTTGAAAATGTAGATATCCTGACCTATATAGGTAGTAAGGGAATAGAAAATAATAAAGAATGATGAAGAAATGAGGATGGGGTAGGTGTTTCTATAGAGCTGTAAACAAAGAGGAAAAAAAAAAAGAACAACTAACTGCCATAGTCAATTCTGACTCATTGCAACCCCTCCTTGGGTTTCCAAGGTGATATCTCTACAGAAGTAGATTGCCCAGTCTTCCTGCCAAGGAGTGGCTGGTGTGTTTGAACTCCCAGCCTTCTGGTTAGCAGTCAAATACCTTAGGCACTACACCATCAGAAAACTAGGTCTTTCTCACTTGATCATAGGAGAAACTTCATTTTAGTCACAGATTCCAACAAGGGTAACAGAAATTGTCCCAATTTGTCCTAGAGAGTCAAACTTTTGGCTCAGTAAGTTGTATTAGGAGTAGTAGAGAAAGCAGAGACTGAGAATTTTTGCCACACTGAGAATTTCCAAAGGCTCAAGTGCTGCAACAAACCAGGCAAAAATTAGTGGATTCCTACCTTGTATCATATTAAAAAATCAACTCTAGATTCTCTATAGACTTAAATGTAAATTCTAAAGTTTAAAACTTTTAGAAGAAAATATAAGTGCATATCTTTTAGACATTGACTTTGAAGATTTCTCAAACAAAATACAGAAAACTTCAAATATAAAAGGAATATTTTGATAAAGTTTCCTGTATTGATATTAAAAACTGTTTATTGTTGAAAGACAAATTTAAAAAAAAGTGAAAACACAAGTTAAAAACTTAACACAGTGGACTAATTAAAAGTACATATATCCACCAGCCACTCCTCGGAAGGAAGATGGGGCAATCTACTTCCGTAGTGATACTGCCTCAGAAACCCAAGGAGGGGTCGCTATGAGTCAGGTCCGACTTGATGGCACATAACAACAACATACCAACAAAGGAATAACAGTATATAAAGAATTCCTTTAAAAAACAAACAAGCAAATCAATAACTGGAGCATAAACAACAGAAAAGAATGATTGAGAAGAGATACAAATAAGTATAATACAAAGGTTAAAACAATTGTCAAAAGTAAAGGGAAATGTGTCAATAAATAGTAATAAGAGAAATGCAAATGAAAACCACAATATAATGTAAATTTAAACCCATTTATTTGGCCAAAAAAGGTTTGATAATACTTAATATTGAAGAGAAGTAAATAGAAGTAAATTGGGAGGCCCCTTGGAAAATTACACTGCCAGAGAGCAGATGAATCAGCTGTAGAATATTTAACAAATGAAGTGTTATACAAAAGTCAAAGAAAAAAAAAGAACTAGAATGAGTCATAACAATATGGATGAATTACAACATACAAGTAACAACATAAGAACACTCTGTTTATATATGTTAAAAAACATATAAAAATTCAAAATGTTATTTTGTAAAGAAAGTATATTGATGGGAAAAAAACATTTAAAAAGCGAAAAAAAAAAAAAAAGTGAGAGAGAGGGAGAGAAATTTATTCTCATGCAACCATGAATGAAGAGAGTTAGGAGGATGGATTGATAGGAGAAAAACATGATTAAAGCCGGTTGTCATAGGGTTGGTTGCAACTCATGGCAACCTCACATGTGTCAGAATAGAACAGTGTCCCATAGAGCTTTCATATTATTGCCAAAGTTTTAGTTTTCATTGTTTCTCATAGGTCTACAGTAGCTTGTTGCTTTGTTAATTAAAAAAAAAAGGAAGTAATTTCAGTGTACTGTGGACTCAGTGTTATGATTTAAGCTAGTTTTCTTCACCTGAAGTCTCATCCCCTAAAAATTTTTAAGGTTTGGAATTGTGTATATTATTAACTGTAAATAAAAAAAAAAAAAAGGAGGGTGGTGTGTGGCAGCAATATTAAAAGACCAGTGATGCAGAAATCATGCTCCAAAGCTTTAAACAGGACCAAGAAAATCATTAGATATAATAAGCACCGTCACTCACCATGGAAATTGAGTCAAAAACTTTCCTGTGCCAAATACCATAAAGCAAGCTAAATATGGAAAATTACTGTAGAACTTGATAGATTTTTAACATTAAAATTATAGAGAAGGATTCTTTTTTTTTATTTATTAATTAGCAGTTTACCTAAAAAAAAGAAAAAAATAACTCACTGCCATAGAGTCAGATCCCACTCAGAGTGACCCCTCCTTGGGTCTCCAACCACAGCCACCAGAGCTCTCAGCAGTTTAACTAGATGTTAAAAATCATAAGGACACAGAATATTTGAATAATACAACCTACAAGCTCTGGTAGCATAGTGGCTAAGGCATTCGACTGCTAACCAGAAGGCTGGCAGTTCATACCTACCAGCCACTCCTCGGAAGGAAGGTTGGGCAATCTACTTCCATAGTGATACTGCCTCTGAAACCCAAGGAGGGGTCACTATGAGTCAGATCTGACTTGACGGCACATAACAACAACAAGCTCAATATAATGAAATTTTATATTGAATGCTTTATACTAATTAGATAATACATATATTCTTTTGTGAGAGCCATGGAACATTTTAAGAATTATGTACTTAGACTTAAAGAAAATTTCAATAAATTTCATAAAGTAGAGATGTAACAACACATAACATCTGAATATAAACTTAGATATTCAAAATAAACAATAAATATAACTTAAAACTTCTTAACTGCTTGGATTTAAAAAAAAAAAAAATCTCCTAAAAAATAATCCCAGGTCTAGAGGAAATCACAATACCACAAAACATTTTTTGGAAGAAAGTAATGGAAAGGAAAACATGTCATACTAATCTTGGCAGCAAACAGAGGTTTACAAACTGAAATCTATCTATGTCAATTTCACTAACAGGGAATCAATGCAAACTAAGTTTGGATGTCAGTGAAAGGGGTGGTTTATTAGATATCCTGTTAGTTTGGATTGCTTGAGGAGGAATGTCATGGGAAAAGGGTGTCAGAACAGGTTTTATGAAGAAGCAACTTCTTTTAGCCATACTCAGAGGTGTTTAAAATAACTCAAAAGAAGAAACTTGAGAAGTGTTTGAGAATTTAGAAGATCTGAGCCTTCCTTGAATATGTGGGTGAGATGACAGGTTGCAATAAAATGTAAAGAGTCCGGAATTCTTGTTACAACAGAAAAATAGGTAGTTTACAAGGCTTGCTATATCTTTATGCATCTGCTGACTGCTATTTTTCCAAAACCTTCCGAGCATGACCACTAAATAGCATAATATTCACATTTTCCCCCTCTCTCTTTCTTTCCAATAAATAGCTGTGGGGGTGGGGAGGGGACAGAAAACACAAGAGAAGCTGTCCCATGGTAGGTCGTGGACGAAGGTAGTGCTTAAGTTTTTCCAAAAGGTATATTTTTGCTTCATTTGCTGAAAACTGCTGTTGAAGGACATTCCAAAAAGAAATTCCACATTGACTGGATCTGCAGCAGTTTCTTTTTTGATACAACTGCTGTGGAGCTGCATTGTCATGCCTGATAAAAGGTTGGTATTGGAACAAAAAAATAATGTGTTTTTTTCCTCCCATGTAATATGTAATAAAACTATTCTATGAAGTCTCAATGAACTCTCTCAATTGAGAAAAATACAGACAATTTTCATTGTAAGTGAATGTCTCTGATTCATTCCTTTTCTATGGAAGGAAGACATGCAACAGTAACTTACTGCGGACCACATTTCATAAGATATAATCTATTCTATTATTCTTGTGTATGTTTCATATGAAAAATGTTATGAAGTTTTTTCCCCCTCACAAAAATACATATTCTCTTATCTCATTAAGTTCCTATCTCATACAACACCCATTCCCCTGCTGTCCCCCAGCCCCCCTGCCTCCCACCAGGGTTTCACCAGACTGTATTGCTATTTCAAAAGTATAAAAGAAATGCATGTATTCTGTTCACACAGTCAGTCCATTATTTAATTTAAAATCTCAGGCAAATGTAGATGAAATTCTGAGAATGGAATAAGCCTGGGTTTGGTTGCCTGTGCCTAGTAAGATTTGGAGTTATCTACAAAACGATGTGACTTAAAATTTTTGTTGTGTATAGAATGTAATCTTTATTTCTTTAGAATACAAGCTTTTGGCCTGGAGCTTGACCTTTTTCTGGTCAGAGACACCTATTTTTAATGCCCATATGAATATGATGTCAGGAACTCAAGTACAAAAGGTCAATATGACAATGTTGCAAATTGTATTTTATCTATTACATTTTAAATTTTTATGTGCTTGGATTTTTATGTATTTGGTTGTATAATTAATTAATGGTTACTAATTTTCCGGGATGGCCTGAACAGGTAACTGGAGAGGGCAGTCAGGAAACAGGAGCAAGCAGGAGGGCTGGAACTGGTAAGGGGAGAGGCCAGGAAGTGAGCGTATATATTTCAAACAGATAAGAGAGACAAACTTGTCTGTCAGTTTATCCTACTGTGGTGGCTTGTGGGTTGCTGTGAGGCTGGAGGCTATGCCACTGGTGTTTCAAATGCCAACAGGTTTACCCATGGTAGACAAATGTAAGCAGAGCTTCCAGACTAAGACAGACTGGGAAGACGGAAGAGAACATCAACTTCTCAAAAAATTGGCTAGTAAAAACCTTATGAATAGCAGTGAAACACTGTCTGATATATTACTGGAAAACTTTATGAATGCCCTAAAACACTGTCTGATACAGTGCCAGAAGATGAGCCCTCAGGTTGGAAGGCACTCAAAATATGACTGGGAAAAGAGCTACTTCCTCAGAGTAGAGCCAACCTTAATGATGCAGATGGAGTAGAGTTTTCAGAACCTCCATTTGCTGACATAGCATGACTCAAGATGAGAAAAAACAGCTGCAGACATCCATTAATAATTGAAACATGGATGGTACAAAGTATGAATTGAGGAAAATTGGGAGTTGTCAAAAATGAAAGAGAATACATAAACATTTATATATTGTAGGCATTAGTGAGCTGAAATGGACTGGTTTTGGCCACTTTGAATCAGACAACTATATAATCTACTATGCCAGGAATGACAAATTAAAGAAGAATGGCATGGCATTCATCATCACAAAGAATGTTTCAAGGACTATCCTGAAGTACAATGCTGTCAGTGAAAGGATAATATCCATACGCCTACAAGGAAGGCCAGTTAATACTAGTATTATTCAAATTAATGCATCAACTGCCAAAGCCAAAGATGAGGAAGCTGAAGATTTTTACCAACTTCTGCATTCTGAAATTGACTGAACATGTAATCAAGATGTGCTAATTATCACTGGTGATTGGAATGCAAAAGTTGAAAACAAAGAAGAATCACAGATAGTTGGAAAATTTGGCCTTGGTGATAGGAATCATGCTGGAGGACCAATGTCTTATTCATTGCAAATACCTCTTTTCTCAACAACACAAATGGCAGTTATACACATGGACTCTCTGGACGGAGTATGCAGGAATCATATTGACTACATCTCTGGCAAGAGGTGATGAAGAAGCTCAATATCTTTAGCTAGAACAAGGGCAGGAGCTGATTGTGGAACAGACCATCAACTGCTCATATGCAAGTTCAACTTGAAGTTGAAGACAATGAAAACAAGTCCACGAGAGCCAAAATATGACCTTGATTATATCCCTCCTGAATTTAGAGACATCTAAAAAACAGATTTGATGCACTGAACACCAGTGACTGAAAATCAGAGGAATTGTGGGATGACATCAAGAACATCATCCATGAAGAAAGCAAAATGTCATTAAAAAGACAGGAAAGGAAGAAAAGGCCAAAACAGCTGTCAGGAGAGACTCTGAAACTTGTCCTTGAATGGAGAGTAGCTAAAGCAAATAGGAAAAATTACAAGATAAAAGTGCTGAACAGAAGATTTCAAAGAGCAGCCTGAGAAGACAAAGTCAATTATTATAATGAAATGAGCAAAGACATAGAGTTGGAAAGCCAAAAGGGAAAAACATATTCGGCATTTCTAAAGCAGAAAGAACTGAAGAAAAAAAATCAAGCTTGAAGTTTGCAATATTGAAAGATTTTTATGGAAAATATATTGAATGATTTAGGAAGCATCAAAAGAATACGGAATTGATACAGAGAGTCATTATATCAAAAACAATTGGTCGATGTCCATCCATTTAAAGAGGTGGCACATGATCAAGAACCAATGGTATTGAAGGAAGAAGTCAAAGCTGCACTGAAGGAACTGATAAAAAACAAGGCTCCAGGAATTGACAGAATACCTATTGAGATGTTTCAACAAACAGATGCCATGCCAGAGGCACTCACTTGGCTATGCCAAGAGATTTGGAAGACAGCTACCTGGCCAATTGACTGAAAGAGACCCATATTTGTACCCATTCCAAAGGTGATTCCACGGATTGTGGAAATTATAGAACAATATCATTAATATCTCACACAAGTAAAATCTTACTGAAGATAATTCAAAACTGGTTACAGCAGTATATTGACAGAGAACTTCCAGAAATGCAAGCTGGATTCAGAAGAGGATGTGGAATGAGAGATGTCAGATGGATCTTGGCTGAAAGCAATTAATACCAGAAAGATGTTTACTTATGTTTTATTGACTATACAAAAGCATTCGACTGTGTGGATCATAACAAACTATGGATACCATTGAGAAGAATGAGAATTCCAGAACATTTCATTGTACTCATGGGGAACCTATACATAGACCAGGAGGCTGTTGTTTGAACAGAACAAGGGACACTGCAAGGTTTAAAATCAGGAAGGGACTGTCTCAGGGTTGCATCCTTTCACCATACTTATTCAATCTGTGAGCTGAGCAAATAACCCAAGAATCTGGACTATATGAAAAAGAATGTGTTACCAGGATTTGAGGAAGACTCATTAACAATCTGTAATATGCAGACAACACAATTTTGCTTGCTGAAAGTGGGGATGACTTGAAGAACTTTCTGATGAAGATTGAAGAATACAGTTTGCGGTATGGATTACACCTCAATATAAAAGAATTAAAAATCCTCACAATTGGACCAGTCAGCAGCATCACGATAAAAGGAGAAAAGATTGAAGTTGTCAAATACTTCATATTACTTGGTACTACAGTCAACACCAATGGAAGCAGCAGTCAAGACATCAGAAGACATATGGCATTGGACAAATCTGCTGCAAAAGACCTCTTTGAAGTATTGAAGAGCAAAGACACCTCCTTGAAGACTAAGGTGCTCCTGACACAAGCCGTGGTATTTTCAATCACCTCACATGCATGTGAGAGCTGGACAGTGATAAGGAAGAATGAAGAAAAGTTGATGCTTTGGAGTTGTGATGTTGGTGAAGAAAACTGAAAGTACTATGGACTGCTAAAAGAACTTACAAATTTGTCCTGGAAGAAGTGTAGCTGAAATGTTCCTTGGAAGAGAGAATGGCCAGACTTTGTCTCACCTACTTTGGTCAGGTCATAAGAAAGGACCATTCCCTGGAGATCATGCTTGGTAAAGTAGAGGGTCAACAAAAAAGGGGAAGGCCATCAACAAGATGGATTGACACAGTGACTGCAACAATGTGCTCAGGTATAGCAAGGACCGTGGGTCTGGCACAGGAGTGGGCAATGTTTCGTTCTGCTGTACACTATGAGTTGGAGATGACTCAAAGTCACCTATGAACAACAACAATTTTTGAAAACTAAAGCACTATAAAATACATCAATCAAAAACGGAAATGTTTCATTCCTTTATCTTCTATCAAGCAGCTCATTCCTGGATAATCACTGTTAATGGTTGGCATGAATCTTTCACACTCTCCCCTACCCACACATATACAGATATGAATAAATATTTATATATAATTTATATACTTGTTTGAAATTATAAATTATTGTTTATGATACTTGAAGAAAAAAGTTTAATGTTTTCAATGAATTTTCATATCATTACCTATAGCTCTTCTACTTTATTTTTTTAAGTAGTTATGTAATATTTTTTGTCTCTAACAATACTTCAATAAACATCATTTTTAAATAAATCTATAATCATTGGTCAAATATATATATATATATATATTTTTTTTTTTTTTTTTTTTTGATCAATGGTGAATTTTTTGTTTTGATAAAAATAATCCTATATAAAACCTTCCTAATTTTTATCCCTGTTATCAATCCTGATAGTATTATTCAGCAGTAAAATAAAATTATCTGCTTTATGATTTGCTCTCCCCCAGCATTATCCCTATCACCAGGAGCCCTGGTGGCAAAGTGATTAAGCACTTATCAGCCAACATGGATTTCTTAGTATCCTAGGCAAAAGATGGGGGCTCTTAGAGATATGACATCATTTAAAAAATTTAGACTCAAATTCCTGTTGATATGGGTTCTAGTCTCAGATTTGTCCATCACTGTGTGATTATGTGGCCTAGAAATGCCATTAACCTCAGTGCCCATGTTTTTCTAGAGGAGCTAGCACCACATGACCTAAGTTTTTACAGGATATAACAAGAAAGACATGCAGAAAAGAAATATTCAGTTAAAAGTACTACAGGAAAAACTATATTTAATTTAATATAATCCATAAACACAATTACACACTCATAAATTGGATGAAGATTTATAAATAAGATAAAATGAGACCAAATCTCATTAGTAGACATTCATATATATCAATGTTGGAAGAAATTAAAATAATATTTTTTCATCCTTTGTGATACTTAAAAGATTCCATACCTCTTTTCATATATGTAGGTCATTGTAACAGTAAAGATTATGTGATAAAATGTATATAAAGCTCAGAACAATTTATAGATAGTGGTAAAATTAAAAGTTTACAAGCCGTGTGCTTAAGAGTTCAGGATAATTTTTGTGTGCAAAGGCCAGCCATTACTAAATCATATCTATCTCAACTCCTGATGTCTTAATAACTGTTTACTGCATTAAGGTAGTAAGATTTAAGAAAATAACATTCTCTTTATACAATATTTATTAATATAATACTAGCAATATTGAACTTTGTGGAACAAAATGTAAAGAATGCTAGAATGGCAGCTATGTTAAAATTCATGAACATTTTTTTCTTGTTTTTTAACTCATTACTCTTCTGGTTCAACGTGTAGTTACATAGTCACCTCATTTAGCCACATTTATTCTTTCTTGCTAATATAAAGATTCTTTAAATATTAATTATGTCATATCATTCTTATCATTTAAAAATGTTGAAAGTATGTATTCAAGAGAAAAATGAAATCTGTAACATGTAGACATAAAAAAAATATCAACAAGTTTGGGAAGCCATATGGAAATCATGTGATCCTGATAATTGTGTAATTGATAATGTTGCTCTGTCTAATCACTTAATGTTAATACGTACTCTAAGCCAGTAGATGAGAGTGAGGCAATTAGTTAAAAGTACACTTACAATTTTGTATTATCGGGTCAAGAAAAATCTACTTTCCTGGCAGCTTGTATGAGAATCCCTGTTAAAGGAAGATCAGCCCATGTTGGGAAAACATTTTAATAAGTCTGCTTACGCTAATGACTATAATAAACATAATAATAATATATACTTTTGTAGCACTTACTGTGAGCTAGTCACTGTTATAAGCCATATATATATATAAAGACTTTATATACTCCCCACAACTTGAAGTTTCTTTTCAGATGAGGAAAATGTGGCACAGAGAGGTTAAGCCATCTGTCCAATGTCACACAGCAAGTAGGTGACAGATTCTGCATATGATATGGGCAGATAATCTGTCCATTACTATTATATACAATACTAAACTATCTTCTATTCCCTGACACCTAGGTTAATCCTTTTATCATGTAGATATTTGTTGTTGTTGTTGTCAATAACCATCAAGTTGATTCCAACTCATGGCAGCCCCCACGTGTGCAGAGTAGAACTGCCCCATAGGGTTTTCAAGGCTGTGACCTTTCAGAAGCAGATCACCAGGCTTGACTTCTGAAGCACATCCAAGGGGGTTCAAACTGCCAACTTGAGGCTTGCAGTGAAGCACTTAACCATTTGCTCTACATCTAGTACCTTTGTTTTAGAGAAGAGGATATAATTTTTAGTTATGAGATAAGGAGAGAAATTTATTTAATTCTAAGTAGAGAGAGAAAGGAGAGGAAACCACTGCATGATGATAAATGACTATGGGTGAGAGTGAGATATAACTTTTCCCATAACACCCAGATCTTCAGTCAAAGTACAAAATCTATGAAATGTTTAATGTGAATAATTTATGATAGAAACTGGTAAGAAGACAGAGGTTTGCATCCAGAATAGCATAGGCTAAAACTGAGAGTGCATACATGGATACAGAAGCCAGACAGAGGAAGCATTCCCTTTATAAAGAGAAAAAATCATGAAGAGCTTTGGTTCAAAGTTTAAAGCACCACAGGCTGTGGATAGGACAAAACTGACTTCTGGGTTTTACTTTCCAAATTCCCAAGACTAATGACATTTTAGAAATTCAAATTAGTAAACTAGGAAAGCCTGAACTACTCCTGGGGAAGGTTGGGGATAGAATAAGGCAGGGCAGTTTTGCAATGTGTCCTGAAATATGGTTACTTGACTCTGAACTAGAAAAGGATAGTAGAGAACATATATGAGGAAGAGAAGGAGTGTGTGTGTGTGTGTGGGGGGGGGGTGCTTAAGATCAAGAGCATCCCCCTTGTTAGATAGAAACATAATTTAACTGCTTTCCAAGAAAAAACCTCCACTAACATTCAATTTCCATCTCCCAACTCAAAAAGGGATAATCCTCAATATATCAAAAATGTGGTATCTTAGTAGTCAATTTATAGATTAATATTTTTGTTTCTGATGAGCATATGTATTTTATCATAATCTATATCCATCCAGAAGAACACTTGGCAAATCCATAGTTTAATTTATACAGAAAATATTGCTATAAAAAAGGAGAAACAATTCATGAAAATATGAATAATTATTCATTTGCTCAAAAATCTGCCACTCTGAGCTAGTATAGACATAAATCAATAATGGTAAGGCTTATCCTGGATGGTGCAAATGGATAAGCTCTTAACTACTAGCTGAAAATTTGGTGATTAGAACTCACCTAGTGGTGCCTTAGAACAGTCCTGGACATCTGCTTCCAAAAGGTCAAAGCCTTCAAAACCCTATGGACCAGTGCTGCTCTGTACACATGGGGTTGCCATGAGTCTAATCAACTAACCTTACCAACCTACAAGGAGGTTTACCTATGTTAATTTCTAATGTAACCTACAGATACTCTATTATATGTAAGATAGCAAAGAATATCTTGGGAGTTAAGGTCACTAAAAGTAGCCCTAATGACACAATGTTTAAGTACTCAACAGCTAACTAAAAATTTGGTGATTCAAACCCACCAACTGCTCCAGAGTAAAAGAGGTGCAATTTTCTTCTGAAAGATTACAGCTTTGGAAAACCTGTGCGATGGTTAGTGCTACATGTCAACTTGGCTAGGCTATGATGCTCAGTGGTCTGGCAGATATTGGACTGATTAGTCTTCCATAATGTCATATACTGTAAACACCTTCATAATGAGAAGTGATATAATGTAATCACCTCAATAATGAGATCTGATATGAGCAGCCTACTCATTTGAAAGAGGCATTTCCTTGGGTTTGTGGCCTCTAGTTATATAAATGGGTGTTCTAGCAATGTCACTCTCACTCTGGATCTTGCATGTGATTTCATCATCATTTGACCTTGGGACTGTTTACAGCAGCCTGCCACCTGACCTGAAGATTTTAGGATTCACCAGCCAGAGTCTCCTGCCAATTTTGAGTTTGTCAGCCTCTGCAACCATGTGAGTGAGGAGAAGCCTCCAGACTAATGCCTGATCCAACAATTTGGGACTTGACAGTCTTCACAGCTATGTGATCCCTTTCATTGAATTAAATCATTCTATATTTATTTATATATATCCATTTCACTAATTTTGCTTTTCTAGATAACCCCCTAAGTAATTTTATGGAAGCTTTTCTCCTCTGTCCTATAGGGTTGCTTTGAGTTGAAATTGACTATTTATTTATTGATTGTGATCCACTGAATCATCAGTTCAATGATACTGTATCAATTAGTCACATAGGTGACTCTAAACCATTTTATAAAACAACAACCAATAGATGATCAATATGGATAAGAAGTATGGGGGATATAGCAATGTCTCATTTATCTGTGTAGCCTCAGCTGTAGTACCAACTACCTTACTGAGAAGTCATGGGGGTCAAGTAATCAGTTGTCAAAATGAATTGTAGAAAAATAAATCTACAATAAATAAGTTATAATTCTGAGTTTCAAGTTACTTTTAATATATTTGAAGGGACAAACTGAATATATATGGAGCAATGAAAGAAGAATTAATCGTTAAACTACCTCTCATAAACTCTAAAGTAAATATGAATTAAAATATGGGAAGATGAACCTGACCTAGAATTGTGAAAGCTCTATCAGGCTGAGAAAAGGTCTTTTTAGGCTACATATTTAAGATTAAAAAAAAAAAAAAAAAACTTTTGATCCCCACAGGAAAGAAAGAGAAGCTTAGAGAGATTTTTACACAATAAGTCTATTAAATTGTTCCAAGTCACACCCAAATTATTGAGTGGAAAATCTCTGAGAATCCAGAAGGCCAATGTATAAGGACTTTCCACACAAATTATGAGTCTGAAAGAAAAGGAAATAGTGATGAGATGTGTAGATTTAAGATGCTGAGTCTTCTTCCCCTTGCAGAAATTAGACAGGGAAGAAAAGCAAGTCCATGGGGACTGTGTCTTTGATTAGTGGCTCAGATTCTCTGACATGCTTCATTCTAATCAATCCCCATCAACCTTGGCATTTCCCTTGTCAATTGATGTTCTCATATTTTCCCAACTCTATCTATACACATATATTTCTTTAAGTTAGTCCATAACTCATTCCTTTTCCTTCTCACTCAATCTAAAAAATAAATAGCACTCCTCACATGTTCACATATTCTAGGAAACAATTACACTCAAGGTCAAGACCAAGTGAAATCACTTCTTTTCTCTTCTATTTTTTTTTTTTTTTCTTTCCTGGGCTTTATAAGTGAATCCTATGGACTGTTTTATTCTTAATTAGAGTTTTGTGAAGTATTTTTTTCCAGTTCGTGATCTCATATATATTATCATACAAAAGCACACACACACACACACATATGTAAATGTATATATGAAAAGAGGGATAGTTCACTTGCAGAAAATTGTATCTATATATATCATTTTTTGGTATACACACACACGCACCCACACATCCTAGTTTTGGCCCCCTAAATGACAACTGACATCTTTACCAGATAATTCAAACTGAATATCTGTAATGGCTGAGTACCTTTCGTCAGAGTTAGATAAGTCACTTATTTATCATTTTATTTTTTTATGCACAGGTAAAACCTAATGATTTTTTCTTTGCTGAAAATAAAAACAAAAGCAACCTACCAACACTTCTACTTCTGAAGAAATTGTATTATAAAATAAGTAAGTACTTCTGGAAAGGAGAGTGCATTGCTTATAAATATATTTTTTTAATTTTGTTGTTTATTTATGTCAACAGCAAGCTGACATTTATTTCACCTGAATAAGCATGAACTTTAATATAGCACATGAATTTGTCTCCTGACTTTGTTTACCCTCCTTTATTCTTGCTTAGAGCCTCCCCAGGATCCACATCTATGGAATAAACTACAGAATAAACTTTGTCAATTAGGGAAGGTAGAAACAATGCCTCATTCATTCATTTTTGGGCTTCCACTGCTTAAAATTTGGTAGATATTTCATTAATATTCACTGACTCTTGAATAAAACCAAAACCAAAACCAAACTCACTGCCTTCAAGTTGGATCTGACTCATGGCAACCTCTTCTTGGGTTTCCAAGACAGTATCACTACAGAAGTAGATTGCCCAACCTTCCTTCCAAGGAGGGGCTGGTGGGTTTGAACCTCCAGCCTTCTGGTTAGCAGTCAAGTGCCTTAGGCACTATGCCACCAGAGCTCCCGTAGTTCAGTGAAAAATTAAGTAACCATGGGTGGTAATGACTCCATCCAAAATGGAATGTGAGTGTACAAGTAATCCGAGGGTTTCAGAAAAGTAGTCTAACACTCTAGTTCTTTCTCTTGTCATATGTTTGCTGATACCAGATATTTTGCATATATAAACCTTTTAATCTTAACAACAATACAACAGGTCCAAATTGTTATCCATATATTACTGCCTGCAAAGTAACCAGTGGATGAATTACACTCAAAAACAGCATCCTTCTTTTCTACCCATTAAACACTTTCCTATTTAATTCAAACTCAAAATGCTCTCTATGCCCACAGAATATATCTCCGAAGTTGAGAGTATTATTTGCATTTCCCATCTAATACTGAAAATATGTATGTATTTGCACAGGTACAAAGCATTTCCTTACAAATAAGAGATTTGTTCTGATATTCCAAAGTTTCAGAGACTTGTTTCTTCATGACCTTTGAATGCAAAAGACACGCTTGTTGGATACACAGATGGATGAGTAGTTATTTGACTTCCCATTGCATGGAAGAATGGGGAAAGATGGGCAATGAACCTTATTCACTACTTCCTACTCCCAGGTCTCAATGAGATTCAGAGCTTTGTGCATGGTTGTGTTGTTTGATCATCTCAAACATTAGCATGAGATGGTTTAACTAATATTCTCAGGGTCTCCTTGTTTTGTATGAGATAAAGTAAAAGAGTGAGTCCATGTTTCAGTCTATCCCTTTACTCTCTCTGACCAAATCAATGCAATTATATTTCAAATTATAATTAAATTTTAAAGAACCTCTGAATTTACCTGAAAACACCAGATTCTATAGTTTTCTATTTGAAATATAAAACAAACTAAAAGCAGCAAATTCAGGGACATCTGAAAACTTTCACCTCTTTTTTTGATTTTGTCTATTATATCTACTTGATCAATATCATCAAGAAAATTTTCCCTTACCTACATATAATAAAAAGCCACTGCCCTCGAGTCAGATCCGACTCAGAAAGACCCTTCCTTGGATAGTGATAGTGGTATCACTATCGAAATCAATTGCCCAACCTTCCTTTCGAGGAGTGGCTGGTGGGTTTGAACTGACAGCCTTCTGGCTAGCTGTCAAATGCCTTAGGTACTACACCACCAGAACTGATTTTTTTAAAAGACATAGTGATATTTGCATAAAAACATAAGGTTTACAGATTTGAAATTGCTTAACAACATCAGGCAAATCTCAAATGTTTTCTCATCATTTTCTGGAAAATTAATAATTAAGTTTTGCAAGCAAATTAGCAATCTTCAACTTTTTTTTTAAATGGCCAGTCTTAACTTTTTATTTTTTAAAGAAGTTTGAACCAGTTGAGCATTGAGAAAACAGAATGTGTTAAAAGTTTTTAACATAGTTTCTGTGATAAGACAATTATTTTCTTTCTGATGGTACAAGATAAAGTACATTTATTAATAGCATTCATCTTAACCCCTACATTTGAGAATATGTAAATCTTAGAACATAACTGAAATTTCTTCTATAACCAATACAATGTTGGCTAAAGAGATTTGGGTTTTTTATCACTTAAAAATTTAAGTATTTTTAAGTTGTTGACTTTTCTTGTTCACTATCTTATAATCTTATCTGCCATTAAACAAATTAATATATCTCAGTAATTTGGCAGACAGCATAGCTATAAAAATACTATACAACTATTATACATTTGTGACTGTTTTCTTTAAGAACATATTTGGTTAATTTTAGATTCACAGATATTGAGCATATCATAGTCAAAATGTTAGCTATCACAAAAATGTATTTATTAATGAATCAATATTTACAGAACAATATGTAATGAGGTTTCTCTCAAGGAGTTGGGAACCAAATAGAATAATAGAAACAAGGAAAAAATTCTGACTTCAAAAGAAACTAATTATTCCACAAATCCAAATCTTCCAATCAATCTAGTCCTTTGTATAGTAAAGCTGTCCATAATAAAATACTTATTTAATTAAATTATTCTTGAAGTTTGTATAAACTCTGAGGGTGGTGAATATTATATGTAAGAATTACAAGCTATTCTTGTTTTCTTTAAAAGTTAGCTGAAGACTTCGCTTCCATGATCTTTTTTGGACATCCTTATAATTCCAAAATATTTAATAAATAGTCCTCTTCTGATCTTTGTTCACTGCCATATCTATTACACAGTTTATAAGCCTTTCTGTTACTGGAACATAGCAACAATTATATATTTATATTTTGGCTCCTAGTCTTTGTGTTACCATCTAAATGCATGTTCTATGAATAT
The DNA here is from genome assembly GCF_000298275.1 of Orycteropus afer afer. Classification (NCBI taxonomy): domain Eukaryota; kingdom Metazoa; phylum Chordata; class Mammalia; order Tubulidentata; family Orycteropodidae; genus Orycteropus; species Orycteropus afer. The sequence continues at coordinate 12,990,022 of NW_006921615.1, forward strand.
CTTATAAGATATTAATCTTTAAATGTATAGTCATTCATTTATCCCATAAATATTTCTAACATCATATATCATATATATATTACATATATTTATTTAAATCAACTGCATATGAAGCACCCTATTCGGGAGGTAATGAGATGATTTACAGTAGCTACTACCAGCCTCAGAGATGCCCGACAGGAAGATAATCTCTGAACGCAGGTAACAATAATGCAACATAGAAGATGGCACATGTTAATAAACAGAAACATATGTAATATTTTATATACTCATTCAGAAGAGAACAAGACTTTTTCTATTGAGACAAGCAGGAAAGATGTGGCTTATAATTTAGATTTTAATGGAGAGTAAGATGATTTGGCTATATAGACATATAAAAGCATTAGGTGCCAAATAGATAAAGCAGGAACAACCACAGCTAGGAAATCTAGGTTCAGGGAAAAGCAAAGAATTTTGTTTAAAATTGTAGTTCTTAGTAAATGTAGGAGTAATGAGATAACATGAGGCAAGTTAAAATGCAGAGAGATTTTAAGGCTTCATGAATACTACGATAAGAAATTTAGATTTTACTTCAAAGAGAGCAATGTAGTCAACTGTTACCTATTTGGGTAACATAGTGCCTAAAGCACTTGACTGCTAACCAGAAGGCTGGTGGTTCAAAACCACCAGTCACTCCTCGGAAGGAAGGTTGGGCAATCTACTTCCGTAGAGATTCTGCCTTGGAAACCCAAGGAGGGGTGGCTATGAGTCAGGTCCAATTCAATGGCACATAACAACAACAACAACAAAGCTGACTCTTTTAAGCAACCTCCTTTTTGAGAGTGGAAGGCAAAGTTTATTCTTTCAATAAAGGTCTGCATATAATATTCATGTACTTGGGATCCTGTAACTCCGATCTTCCTCTCATCATCTAGTTATAATTATGAGAGTTTTAATAATCCCAAGCCCAATGTTAGAACACAATATTAATTAACAACCATTAGATCAACACCATCATTGTTCATGTGCATGTCAAAATTTTATCTGAATATATCCAGTCACTTTGACCTAGAAGTTAGCTTAGAAATCTTGATAGAACAGGCTTCCCAGAAGATTGTTATTTCCTTTCTGAACTGCAGAGAGTAGAATTTACTCTGAGAATGGCCTTTCACCTAGTACTTTAATATGTCTACTTGTGAAATGAGGAAGTCCTTGACATATGAGAAGATTTTTTTCTTCTTCCTCAAACAAAAGATCTGGATACTGTTTATTTAAAAATCAGAGCTAAGTAATTAAGTAGCCTTGCTTTTTATTTCTTATGTCATTTCTTCATTCATTTAATGATAACTGAGTACCTACTATATATTAAATACTATACAGGATGACAAAAATACAAAAAGAATACGTTCTTGACCTCAAGGAGCTCAGAACTGGTAACGAGTATGCACAATAACAAATTAAACTAAATGATAATAAGTTCTACAACTGAGATGTGAAATACTTGCTGAACATCAAAAGGATGTGAGTTCCTATCTTTCACTGTGTAAGTTTGGTATTATTAATGAACATCCATGCAATGACTTTTGTAATCGTGATATTAATCTGAATAAAGCAAATCATTCATTCATATAAACTCTCTATACCTCTGTGTTAATAGGGCAGCAGTGATATGGTTTATGATTATGCTGCTTCAAAGCCCTTTCTATTAAATTATAAGGTCAAACGGGAATTCAAAAGGAAAATCTATAGCTGCTATGCCCAATTTTCAACCCTTCCTCTTTGTCAATGAGATTATACACACTGTGTGGTCTATTGCCTCTGAGAACTAAATTATGATAGACATATGAATCAGACAAGAAGAAATGTTGTGGTCTATTAACAGCCTGTATTTATGAATTCTTACAGCCAGTCTCTACTAGTGCACACAGTAGTGTAGGAAACTGTTGCCATCCATTTGTAGACGATTTAACATAATTCATTATTTGAATGTTTGAATCTTTCTAGAGTCTACTTTAGAAATGGAGGTCACAAAGCTATGAGAATTTAAATGACTTGCTTGAGGGCAAAGTGATTTTTAGAAAATAAAAATTCTAGATTTTAATTCCTGTGTGCAAAAAGGAAACAATAACTCTATGAAAATTTCTTAAACATTCCCACCATGTTTTCCCTACATAAGGTTATTTTAAAATTTTTATTTAACTGTAAGGATAATTATAATAGGACTATAATCTTTTGCTTATTATACTTAAGTGACCCTTAGAGTTGATAAATTCTTCATATGATTTTTTTCTCATGTACTATATTTGTGTGGGTCTAACACACCTTTCCACCATTTTAAAAACAACTGAACCATAGAAGCTGACACATAGACTTGGAATGATCCTTATCTCTCTTGTGGTAATATAATTCTGCTGTGTGATCAAGACTCTGGGAACCTTACCTCAAACCCACATATCAACAAGATACTGGATCTTGAATAACAAATTAGAGGAATGGGAGTGAAAAGCCGAGAAAGCATTCTCTTCAATAATAGAAAATCACTCCTAGGTAGAGTCTTCTCCTCCATAAGCACAATGATCTCGTTTAGCCCATCTCCTTTAAATTTTGAGAAAAGTTTTAGTTAACTGTCCCAGAAGTCAAGGTCATTTCAGCAAGAGTTTACGATCTTCTCAGATTCTGTGATTATACCTTTCTCCCTTGCCATTGTGGGCTAGCCATGTGGGAAATGCTATTTAGAAATAGATGTGTACTATCCAGTGCTTCTCCAAGCCTTCTACTATGTCACTTTCCACTCAGAGAGTCTGTTCTCAGTTCTTCTGCGCTCTGGTAATTCCTGTTTCTTCCCTATTCTGAGAAGTTATGACTTGACTGTGAAAATAGAGGAAAAGTGGTTTACACATGTAAAGTTTTAGATAATTTCATTGAGATTTTCCATGCAGACCAATTAGCAGAAGCCTGGGATTCATGTGTGAACTGTGTTGTCAAGTCAAACCAAATAGAAACTCTGCCAGTGGAAGAGAAAAGGGAGGAGAATACAGTTTCTAACTTCACAAGATAATTAACATGGTCATATTCCTATATGAATAACATTGTTCTTCAATTAAATAATGAAATTTATAAATGCTTTAAAGGAAAAGTGATTTGGGTACAGGCAGAAGCATTAGACTTCTTGAATTTTTACAACTGAGTGCTTTTAAATGCATGCCTTTTTTTGTGTGTGTGTGGTAATATTGCAATCATCAAATAGTGTGAACACATACATGTCTAATACAGAGTCAATTTACCTAACATTGGCTCATTGGTCATAATGTTATTAATTTAATTAAAATAAAGCTCGCTTTTGACAGGGGAGCTCTGGTAGTATAGTGCCTAAGGCACTTGACTGCTAACCAGAAGGTTGATGGTTCAAACTTAACAGCCCCTCCTTGGAAGGAAGGTTGGGCAATCTACTTCTGTAGTGATACTGCCTCAGAAACCCAAGGAGGGGTCGCTATGAGTTGGGTCCAACTCCATGGCACATAACAACAACAACAAGCTTTTGACATGAACCTATATTATTCAAATGGGGGCTATGGTAAAAAGGGTATTATGGATCTCATATCTCTTCGAAGTGTAACACATATTGAGGTTCTAATGAGATATAATTTCTTCCATGTTATGTGTTACCTGAATGATTGAAATATCCACCCGAGAGGGGAAGGGACATCTACCAATATTTCTTCAATACAGGAACTTGGGAAAATATACAGAGGAACTTACGATTCAATATCAAGGCATCTATATTACTTGATTAAAGTATTTATTTGTAGTCATATGTTTAGCCTTTGATGTATAGTGTACTTTAACTAGTTCCAAGTGTCTTTTCTACATACTGACTTCCTTTGTATGCAGAGATCCTTTCTATTTGCTCATCCTAGTGGTAGATGGACTTCTTCCCTTTAAGATATGTAGCAATTATTAAAGCTTTTAATGAGCTACTAGAAAAACACCATTTTATCAGGGATAGTTAGAGAATAGGTGGGACCAGAAGGTCTGAAAAACCAAATCAATGTTCTTGAATATGTATTCTTGTGTTCTCTCCTTTTCTTTAATGACAAGAATGTTATATGGTATCTGTTAGTTTTCACTGGAAATGTGGAAGTAGAGGATAGGGTTTCAAAAAAGAAATAATAAAATACTTTTCCCACAGGAAATAAAAAAGTATAAGTCCAGTCAAAGAAGAAGCCACTAAATAAGTCTCAAACCCCATATATGTAAGTCATTGAGAGTAGAGAGTATATGTCATTTAGGGGAGATTGTTAGTAATGTCTAGTATAATTGCAAAACACATTATTCCAAAGGACAATTTAATATGCATTTCATTCTAACTCCTCTAATGTAAGTAAGTAAAAATCAATTTTTCATTTTTATGATTTATTTTTGATAGGGCACAGAGGGGAGATAAGGAGCAATGCAATATTGGAAAAATGAAATGATCATTCAAGAAGTTTTATGTTGCTTTAGGCAATGTCTTTTCCAATGAAGTGAAAATAAACATGAAACATATGGGTCAGGTTAAGAGGTCACAGAAAAACAAATTTAAAGTCTTAAGGCCAAAGGATTCATGGCAAAATAGTTGTTGAATTCTAAAGAATTCAAAAGTCATTAAAATGTTTGAAAATCCCAAAGCAGCATCCTAGACATACTTCAATGACAGATTTCTCAGTTCACAACCCTGCGAAGAAAATACTCTGACTGGAGCACTCACAAGGATTTTTCTGACACTCTGGTAGCATAATGACTAAAGCACTTGACTGCTAACCAGAAGGCTGGCGGTTCAAACCCACCAGCCACTCCTCGGAAGGAAGGTTGGGCAATCCTACTTCCGTAGTGATACTGCCTCGGAAACCCAAGGAGGGGTTGCTATGAGTCGGGGACAACTCAACAGCACATAACAACAACAACAACAAGGTCACTGGGGGGATGCACATCATAGAAAGCATTTATGTTAATACCTCCTGAACCAATGGTATTTTTAATCTGCCAGGAATGGGGGGAGGCTCTTCTAGGAGGCAAATGGCTAGTGTATGGCTAAGAAGAGTAACATTAGCATGGTATAGTTTAGGCTAGAGGCCAGATCATGCCTGACCTTACAGACCATGTATGGATAGGGGTTTGGGTTTTGTACTAAATGCAAATGGAACCCACTCTAAGTTTTAAGGTACATGTTGGGGGGGGGTGCTATAAAGAGTGACATGATCTACTTACGTATCAGGAAACTTTTGGTGCAGTATGGAATGCTAACTGAAATGGGACAAGTTTGGGAGATGAATGATGAGTTAAGAATCTGTTTTGGAAGAGCAGACTAAAGATGATAGTTGCCTGGGAGGGAGTGGCAAGCAGCAGGAGAAATATGCTACTGAAAACATGGAATGACCACTAGCTTGGAGGTGGGAATAAAGAAACAAGATGATACAAATATGAATCCTGGCTTGAAGACAGTAATATCATTTATTGAGATAGGGAGAAGCAGAGTGGTTACACAGATGTGAAGTCTGAAAACCAAGGAATATATTTTGGATGTATTAATTGAAGATGCCTGTGGAAATTTATCATATCATGTTGTTGTTGTTAGGTGCCATCAAGTTAATTCTGACACATAGTAACCCTATGTATGACAGAACAAAACACTGCCCAGTCCCGCACCACCTTCAAAATCCTTAATAAGGCCCATCATTGCAATTACTGGGTCAATCCATCTCATTCAGGACTTTCCCTTTTTCTCTGAGCCTCTATTTTACCAAGCATAATGTCCTTCTCCAGGGACTAGTCCCTTCTGACAACATGATCAAAGTAGGTAGGACGAAGTCTGGCCATTTTGGCTTCTAAGAAGCATTCCAACTGCATTTCTTCCAGGACAGATTTGTTCATTCTTCTGATAGTTCATGACATTTTTAGTATTCTTCACCAACACAATTCAAAGGCATATATTCTTCTTTGGTGTTCCTCATTCATTGGCCAGCTTTCACACACATGTGAGATGATCAAAAATACCATGGCTTGAGTTTTCAATGTGATATATTTGTTCTTCCACACTTTGAAGAGGTCTTTTGTGACACATTTGCCCAGTACAATATGATGTCTGATTTCTTGACTATTGTTTCCAGGGGTATTGATTTTGGGTCCAAGTAAATGAAGTCCCTCCCGATCTCATTTTTTTTTTCTCCATTTATCGTGATATTGCTTATTGGTCCAGTGGTGAGGATTTTTGTTTTATGTTGAGGTATAATCCATACAGAAGTCATTGAACTTCATCAGTAAGATCTTTAAGTCATCTTCACTTGCAACAAGCAAGATTGTGCCACCTGTGTGTTGCAAGCTGTTAATAAGCCTTTCTAAAATCCTGATGCTTTGTTGTTTTTCCCATAGTGCAGCTTCTCAGATTATTTATTCAACATACAGATTGAATAAGTATGGTGAAAGGACACAACCTCAATGCATACCTTTCCTGAGAGTAAACCATGCAGTATCCCCTTGTTCTGTTTGAACAGCTGCCTCTTGGTCTAGGTACAGGTTCCTTATGAGCACAATTTAGTGCTCTGAAATTCCCTTGGTTCACAATGCTACCCATAATTTTTTATGACACACACAATTGAATGCCTTTGCATAGTCAAAAAAACACAGGCAAATATCTTTGTTATAATCTTTGCCTTCAGCTAAGAGTCATCTGACATCAGCAATGATATCCCTCTTTCCATGTCCTCTTCTGAATCCAGCTTGAATTTCTGGAAATTCCCTTCCAATTCACTGCTGCAACCATTTTTAAATTACCTTCATCAAAATTTTACTTTCATGTGATATTAATGATATTGTTCAATAATTCCCACATGTTTGGATCACCTTTCTTTGGAATGGGCAGAAATATGGATCTCTTCCATTTGCTTGGCTAGTATCTCTCTTCTAAATTTCTTGGCATAAATGAATAAGCATCTCCAGAGCTGCATCTGTTTGTTGAAACATCTCAATAGGTATTCCATCAATTCCTGAAGCCATATTTCTCACAGTTCCTTCAGTGGAGTTTGGAGTTCTTCCTCTGATACCATTCGTTCTTCATGATATGCTACCTCTTGAAATAGCTAAAATTTGACCAATTAATTTTGGTACAGTTACTGTGCATTTCTTTCATATTCTTTTGATACTTCTGAGATCATTCAATATTTTATCCATAGAATTCTTCCATATTGCAACTAGAGATTGAATTTTTTCTTTAGTTCTCTCAGCTTGACAAATGGAGAGCATGTTCATCGCTTTTGGTTTTCTAACTCCAGGTCTTTGCATGTTTCATTATAATGTTTTACTTCGTCTTCTCAAAGTAAAGCCCATTGAAACTTTCTTTTTAGCTCTTTTATTTCATCATTTTTTTCTATTAGCTTTAGCTACTCTCTGTACAAGAGCAAGTTTCAGAGTCTCTCATCTGACATCCATTTTGGTCTTTTCTTCTTTTCCTGTCTTTTTAATGACTTTTTGCTTTCTTCATGTATGATTTTCTTGATGTCATCCCACAATTCTTCTGGTCTTTGGTCACTGGTGTTCAATGTGTCAAATCTAATCTTCACATGGCCTCTAAATTCAGGTGGGATATAATCAAGGTCATATTTTGGCTCTGGTTGACTTGTTTTAATATTCTTCAGCTTCAACTTGAACTTACATCTGAGCAATTGATGATCTATTCCACAGTCAGTCTCTGACCTTGTTTTGACTGATCATACTGAGCTTCTCCATCACCTCTTTCCATAAATATAACTACGAATCCAGCAGAATGGGCCTCTTAACTCCTCAGAGTTTGCTGGAGAAGGCTTCTATCAACTCACCAGGATCATTAAAAAATAATTGTACACCCCAGGCACATTTTCTCCTCTAAATTTTTTATTTTCCAAATTTAGTTAGCTATCCTGGAATATTGCAAATATCTACCTGCATCACACATCATATAGCACTACATTCGAAATTATAACAAGCAGATATTAACTCTCATTTCCTTACCAACCCCTAAATGATAAATGTAATTGTTCTTTATAGATCAGTAGGTCCTCTTGTTCATTCACATAACATCATTCACATCTGTATACTGAGAAGTATAGCTCTGCTGTGTCTTTTTTGGAAAGTGAAAGTATTTGACTTAGGAGTTGTCTGGGCGATGTGTGTTTGTAAAACATATTTTTATTCTAACCAATATTTCAATGGAGTCATGTGATCAAATCATGAAAATACAGATTTTATTATCTAGTCTTAAAAGAAATCAAACCAATGATAAGAGAATCTAACAGTGTGTGCCCCCTTACTCTTATCCAATGATCATCCCTTGTATTACAATCACTTAAAATAAATCTTTCCCCACTATAAAAGATGAAATATTTCATAGAGAAATTAAAAGCTAAATAAAGGAGACTCTCCTAAAATCCCCCCTCCCCTATACACACAAGCTTTGGTTTCTCCATTTCTTCTTTTTTAAATTGTGGTAAGTCTATTTAGCTACTACTCTGAACAATCTCTACATTATCTTTCAAATCTCAAACTTGGAACTTTCTCTAGTAAATATTGCCCAATCTTTTCTCTCTCCAATCTCTAGGGACACTCTGTGTCTCCCTTCTCCCAGTTTTCTAATACTATCTATGTTGTTGTTGTTGTTGTTGTGTGCCGTCGAGTCGGCCCCGACTCATAGCGACCCCTCCTTGGGTTTCCGAGGCAGTATCACTACGGAAGTAGGATTGCCCAACCTTCCTTCCGAGGAGTGGCTGGTGGGTTTGAACCGCCAGCTGTCTGGTTAGCAGGAAAGTGTCTTAGCCACTATGCTACCAGAGCTCCCATACTATCTATACTAACCATATTACATGGAAATCATCCATTTACATAGCTGTATCTTCAAATAGACTGTGAATTATTAGAGAATGAGACTGTCTTTTTCTTTATTGTGTCCCATTGTTTCTGTCCAGAGCACTGCACATAAGAATAAATTGAGTGTTTATTGAAATGAACTATACAATGAAATATTGTTACAAATACCCAAGCAAATAAAATACTAAACTTTTTCTATTCTGTGCTGGTCCTGTTTACAACATTATGGCACACCTTGAGGGAAAAAATCATTAAAGGAAGAAGAAATAGCATAGCAGGAGGGAGTAATCACATTTTAATTAAAGAGGAAAATGAGGCGTGTTGAGTAAAAGTGGTACAAAGGCTCGTATCTGAGAAATTCAGATGTCATCAGTGAGAATTAGTTTCTAAGTTGAAATATTGACAAGCACTCAACTAAATTAAGACCCTTAAACACATACAACCTGTTCAAAACCAGGAGGAGGGACATTTGGAACACATCCGCTGTCCAATTACATGAATGCCTAAACAAACCATTGTTGTTGTTATTGTTATGTGCCATCCAGTTGACCCTTCTCATAGCAACCCCTCCTTGGATTTCTGAAGCGGTATCACTACCGAAGTAGATTGCCCAACCCCAGCCCTGGTGGCATAGTGCCTAAGGCATTTGACTGCTAACCAGAAGTCTGGAGGTTCAAACCCAACAGCCATTCCTCAGAAGGAAGGTTGGGCAATCTACTTCTGTAGTGATATTGCCTCAGAAACCCAAGGAGGGGCCACTATTACTGATAATTCAGTATTGTGTATGCAACAGAACATAAAATTAGGCCTAAATTTTTCTTTTGGCCTTAAATCCAGGTGAGACATTGTAGTCTCTATGTTCCCTTTGGATGCTTTACCTCACTTATCACATTGTATTATATTGGGTTTCCCTGTCTGTCTCTAAGATTCAGCTGTAAAACGTTTGAGGTTAGGGTCCTAAAACTAGTACAAGTCTATGTATAATATATTAAGTTATTAAAAACTTGTTGTCATCAAGATGATTCTGACTGATAGTGAGCCTACAGGCAGAACAAAACTACCTCACCATATTTCCAAAGTTGTAAATCTTTACAGAAGCACATCTCTCTTCAACAGAGCAGCTGGTGAGTTTGAAGCACCAACCCTTTAGTAAGCAGCTGAAGACTTACCTACTATGTCACCAGGGCTCCTAATATATTAGGTCACTGTATATCCTTGTTGAAAAAAGTATGAAGGAGGGAATGAATAAATGTCTGGCTAACTCTGGTTCCTTCTGCTTAGGGTTTTTGCCTCTCTCCTTATAATGCTCTCCATTTTCTCTTAGCAATGGTCTCCATTCAAAGACTGAGTCCCTGCTATCTGTTGCTAGACATTATTGTATTTCACCATCTATGTTTCTAGATTTCTTCCCATTGATTTCCATAAAGTTCTTCCAAGTATCTGAGAACCCAACTTGATAGATAACCCCCTACAAAAACCCAAACCTCCAGCCAGGGACAGATTACCCAATAAGCAAGGTAAGCCTGTTTTACAAAATATAAAGCTGTTCACTACAGAGTAGTAAGTAAGCTTAAGTAAGCCCATGCTTACCACATTTAATGTGTAACCTGGCAGTGCCAGTAACTGTGTGGTCGATGCTATCTCATGGCAACTCAAAGAGTGTCAGAGTAGAATTGTGCTCCGTAGAGTTTTCAGTGGCTGATTTTTCAGAAGAATCACCAGGCCTTTCTTTCTAGGTGCGCTGGGTGGACTCTAACCTCCAACCTTTTGTTAGCAGCCATACATATTAACTATTTGCACTATCAACAGTTACACCTAATAGACAACTTGCCCTAAATGGACACTGTACTTTTACTTCTACTCTTCAGGATACGCTTCCAGTTTGTTTTATTTCATCCAGCCTTAAGTGTCCTATGATTTCACATTTGGGTCTCTTCTGTTCTCTTCTCTCTCACTTCTTATGCTACTTGTGGCTGTTGCTCTAACTTTTTCATTCTACCGTCTCACACTTCTTTTGAAAGGAAAATATCTGAAGAAATAATACTACTTGGCACAACACTCAACTACCTTGCTATTTCAATTAAAAGAGATGTTACAACTTCTTCATTGCATCTGAAACCCCAAAATATGTAGAGTCTTTCTTTGAGACCGAACATTTGGTTGACTAATTCTCATTTTCAGTTATGTTTTGGGCAATGATACCCTGGAGCACAAAATGGAAGCCTTTTCCAAAATATTCTCCTGGGAAAAAGCCAAAAAGGGAGAGGGCAATAGTGCATTAAAATAATACAGTGCTATGCTCTTTAGGCAACACTATCAGTGCTGTACATAAAAACTAACAAGGTGTGAGGGTATATAGACAAACTGGATCAAAAGGCAGAGTTGTATTAAGAATAAAGGTTTTTATACATTCATATGATTATTTTTTTCACTCCTATAAGCAGGATGGGGGAGCTCTGGTAGCATAGTGGCTAAGGCACTTGACTGCTAACCAGAAGGCTGGCAGTTCAAACCCACCAGCCACTCCTCAGAAGGAAGGTTGGGCAATCCTACTTCCATAGTGATACTGCCTCGGAAACCCAAGGAGGGGTCACTATGAGTCGGGGCCAACTCGACGGCACATAACAACAACAACAACATAAGCAGGATGTGGAATTAATCATTTGAAGCATCATGACTAACAAGAATATAAGCCCAAATAGAGAATTATACTTCTCCTCTAATCCCTTTTAGGAGGTTATATAAAAGGATTTCATAGTCGCAATGTAAGTAGAGTACATCTGAACTGGTAAATGACAAATAAACCAAAACCCACTGCCGTCAAGTCAGGTCTGACTCATAGCACCCCTCCGAGTTGATATCACCACAGAAGTAGATTGCCCAACCTTCCTTCTGGGCAGTGGCAAATAGTCAAGATTAAAAATCTGACATAGAGAATAGGCTGGTCAGACTCCTCAGTTAATGGCTGTATGTGTCATCTGTGTCTCACTACCTGGAGCATGAACCCATGACATGTGATCCACTGCCCTGAAACAAAATAGCTGACCCTTATTTCTAATGATACCAAAAGCTGTGGAACTTACTAGAGGGAGTAGCTCTAGTATTTTATAAAAAGAAGAAATAATTAAAAGGAATATTCAGGGAGTGTCAGCTCTCAGCTAACTTGGTACATATACAATTTAAAATAGAAAATATTGTCATTACCATTACTGTATGTGGTATTTAATGTGACTATATGTGGAGGCTACTCTCTTTTTCTTTCTTTCCCCTTGTTTTTAAATGATCTTCCATGTTATAAAATTACTGATAAGTTCTAGGTATAGTATATCTTAGGTAGGGATTTTCCCCAAAGAGAATCTAATTTGAACACTTTTCATTTTGCAGGAATTCATTTTATTGCTGGATAGAAACAAAAAAATAATTCAAGAGTTCTGGTTGTTGTTATGTGCTGTTGAGTCCAACTCAACTCATAGTGACTCCTCTTTGGGTTTTTGAGGCAGTATCACTATGGAAGTAGATTGCCCAACCTTCCTCCCAGGAGTGGCTGGTGGGTTTGAACCGCCCAGCCTTCTGGTTAGCAGTCAAGTGCCTTAGGCACTATGCTACTAGACCTCCCACTCTTTAAATTGCCACCCATTTATTTGTTAAAATAGATGGAGTTCCTGGGTGGTACATATAATCCATGTACTTTGCTGATAACCAAAATGGTGGTGGTTCAACTTTACCAGAGGCATTTTGGACAAACAGCTTGGTGATCTACTGCAGAAAAAAACTGGCATTGAAAACCCCATTGAATAGTATCTGGGGTCTTAAAAGCTTTTGAGCAGCCATGTAAGATGCAATCCTTGGTCTCTACACATTAGAAGCAAAAGAGAAAAAAAGGAAACCAAAGTTGTAGAGAAAATAACTAGTCTACACGGTTAATAGCCTATACAAAGCACAGCCTCATCTACCCTGAGACAGAAGAACTAGATGGTGCCTGACTATCACTACTGACCATTCTAATCAGGGCCAGAACAGATGGACCTGGACAGAATAGGAGAAATATGCAGAACAGAACTCACATTCTTTATTAAAAAAAAAAAAAAAAAAATCCAGATTTACTGAGCCAGTTGAGAATGGAGGACCCCCTGAGATTACAGCCTTGAGATACTTTTAAAACCCTGAACCAAAACTATCCTCTGAGATTACCTTTTAGCAAAATAAAAGAATGGCATACAAAATGAAGGATATTACCTGTGAGTAGGGTGCTCTATTAGACAAATATCTAAATAAGACCAAAAAAGGCAACAATTACCCTAAAACAAAGAAGAGATGACAAAGAAGACAGGAAAACCAGAATACTTGAAACAGTACAACCAGAAAAAATAAATGGAAGGGTTGATACGGTGTTAAAAAAAAAAAAAAAAAAGTAACTAACATCACTGAAAAAATTGTATACAAATTAGCAAATAGTAACCTAATGTGCTGTGTAAACTTTCACTGGAAACAATAAAATATTATTAAAATAAAAACAGAAAAGAAAAAAGAAAACTCTAAAGAGTGCAGTTCGGCTCTGACACACGTGGAGCTACCATGAGTTAGAATCAAGGGCAACTGGTAATGTTCAGAGATCACATTTAATAAACTTGGCTAATACACCTCATGGGAGCTCTGGTAGAGTAGTGCTTAAGGCACTTGACTGCTAACCAGAAGGCTGGTGGTTCAAACCCACCAGCCACTCCTGGGAAGGAAGATGGAGCAATCTACTTACTTAGTAATACTGCCTCGGCAACCCAAGGAGAGGTCGCTATGAGTCGGGTCCGACCCGACGGCACATAACAACAATACTCTTCATGACTAAACTGTAATTAAATTGAATATATAAGTAAGTGGGAAGAACAAAATTGATCTGCCTTAAAAAACTTACAAACTGTTCTAAAACTTCAACATATATAGTAGATTCTCTAATATAGGTTATGAATTTTTGTTTGAAATGTGCTATAGGGGTCTTCATTTTATATTATACTTAATTTGATATTTGTATGGCTATAAGTTATGAATCTATGCAAAAATCATGAGGATTGTTTTGCAAACTGGAACTGAATTTATTTATAAAGAGCATATAATCTATGTAGGAGGAGCTCTGGTGGTATACTGCCTAAGGCATTTGACTGCTAACCAGAAGGCTGGCGGTTCAAACCCACCAGCCACTCCTTGGAAGAAAGATTGGACCAATCTACTTTTGTAGTGATAATGCCTGGGAAACCCAAGGAGGGATTGCTATGAGTCAGATCAGACTTGACGGCAGTGAGTTTGGTTTTTTTTTGTATTATTTATGTGATACCAACCTACTGAAGCTACATGGAATTTCTGGGTCATATCTCCAAACCAGGGTAGTTTGGTAAAATTGGTTGACATTAATTTTCATAAAACTAAAAACAAAGAAAAGTTATGCTAACTATATTATATGATTGTTCAATGAACAGTTTTGTCTAATTTTCCTAGTTATTTTCAGATGATGCTTACATGATCTCCTAGCTAATAAGTGGGAATGCTTTTGAAAACTCAAAGTATTTGAGACACACACCTAGAAAATATGTGACATACAAAAAAAAGAAGAAAAAATATTACAAATAAGTTTTTAAGAGAGCATTTTACTTGAGTTTTGGAGACACAGAGTTTCAGAGTTTGCGGTCTCCCTGAGATACACAAATACAAAAGTCAGTTCAGCAGTAGATTATATAGGTGTGAGACTGGAGATTGATGAGGTTTCATCAGAATAATACAGAGGTTTAACTGAAGGAGAGAACAATCATGGGAGAAGGAAGGGCTGCTTATGCACAGGGAGATAGCTCAGGGTGCAGAAGAGTATGAAGGGATGGACACTGGGAGGAGGTAACTATGGGGAGGAAGTGGGAGGGGAGCTGCTGCATTGTAAATTTTGGTCAATGACATGAAACAAAGTATGTGAACTGCTGTATGAAAAGTGAATTTACTCTGTAAATCTTCACCCAAATACTAAAAAAAAAAAAAAAAAAAAAGAATAATACAGAGGTTTAACTGAAATTACAGGACCAAAGACCTATGTAATAATATTAGCCATGAAGAGTATAGACCAAAAAGAGAAAGGAGCCTAGAATGGAATCCTGGGGAACTTCAGTAATTTAAGAGATGTTGTTTTTGTTGTTGTTATGTGCCATCACGTTGGACTTGACTCATAGTGACCCCTCCTTGAGTTTCTGAGTTGGTATCACTACAGAAGTAGACTGCCCAACCTTCCATCCAATCCAGAGTGGCTGGTGGGTTTTAACTGCCAGCCTTCTGGTTAGCAATCAAGTGCCTTAGGCACTATGCTACCAGAGATCCCATTTAAGAGAAGTGGGAGGAAAATTATCTAACAAGAAAGAAGGAGAAGGCCCAAAAGGCAAGAAGAAAGCAACAGAGTGCTGTCTCAAAAGTGAAGGAATTAAGTATTTCAAGAATAACAACAACAACAAAAAAAAACAGTGAAGTGTGTGACATGCTTTCGTAACATGATTTAATACTCATCCATAGTGTTTAGTGGATTTGGAATGAAATGAACGTTTTTCAAGGTGGATTATAAACTTCATGAAGAAGGAAATCACATTTGTCTGGCCCTGGACTATAGTTTCAGTGTTTCAAATAGTGTCTAGAATCTAGATGGGCTTAACAAATGTTTCTGAATGAGTGAATATAACAATGAATTTGTAAATAAATGTATGAATAACTGGATGACTGAATGAGGGTAAGAGAAGAATGACAAGATAAGAATGATTGCTTGTATATGGAATATGAAACATAGAGATCCTAAATGACTTTGGCAAGACAAGTTCCAATGACATTGGGCATAAACTAACAATCTGCAGAATTGTTGTAGCTTAGGAGTTCTGGTAGCATAATGGCTAAAGCACTTGACTGCTAATCAGAAGGCTGGTAGTTCAAACCCACCAGCCACTCCTCGGAAGGAAGGTTGGGCAATCCTACTTCCATAGTGATACTGCCTCGGAAACCCAAGGAGGGGTTGCTATGAGTCAGGGCTGACTCGATGGCACATAACAACAACAACAACAACATACTGTCTCAGAAATCCAAGGAGGGGTCGCTATGAGTTGAATCCAACTCAACGGCAGTGAGTTTGGGTTTTTTGGGGTTTTTTGGTATGTATAAATAAGAATCACCAGTACTTGGAAAACATGGCCATAGTGATAGAAATGATGACAGAGATCACATGATATAATTTTGCAAGACCAACAATTTATTCATTTTAAGTATCTTTTTCAACAACATAAACGATAGCTATTCATGTGGACTTCACCAGATGGAATACACAGGAATCAGACTGACTACATCTATGCAAAGAAGCCATCAAGAAGCTCAATATGTTCAGCCAAAACAAGGCCAGGAGTTGACTGTGGAAGGGACTATTAACTGCTCACATGCAAGTTCAAGTTGGAGTTGAAGACAATTAAAACAAGTCCACGAGAACCAAAATGTGACCTTGATTATATCCCACCTGAATTTAGAGACCATCTAAAAAACAGATTTGATGCACTGAACAATGACGAAAAACCAGATGAATTGTGGGATGACATCAAGAACATCATCCATGAAGAAAGCAAAAGCTCATTAAAAAAGGAGAGGAAAGGAAGAAAAGACCAAAATGGATGTCAGATGAGATTCTTAAGCTTGCTCTTGAACAGAGAGTAGCTAAAGCAAATGGAAAAAATGGTAAGATAAAAGAGCTGAACAGAATATTGCTAAGAGCAGGACAAAGTCAATTATTATAATGAAATATACAGAGACCTGGAGTTAGAAAATCCAAAGGGAAGAACATTCTTGGCATTTTTCAAGCTGAAAGAACTAAAGAAAAAATTCAAGCTTTGAGTTGTAATACTGAAAGATTCTATGGGCAAAATATTGAATGATGCAAGAAACATTAAAAGAAGATGAAAGGAATACACAGAATCACTGTACCAAAATGAATCAATTGATGTTCTTCCGTTTCAGGAGGTGGCATATGATCAAGAACCAATGGTATTGAAGGAAGAAGTCAAAGCTTCACTGAAGGAATTGGTGAAGAACAAGGCTCCAGGAACTGATGGAATACTCATTGAGATGTTTCAACAAATAGAAATGTAGTGGAGGTACTTACCCATCTATACCAAAGAACTTGGAAGACAGCTACCTGGTCATCCGACTGGAAGAGATTCATATTTGTACCCTTTCCAAATAAAAGTGATCCCACACAATGTGGAAATTATCAAACAATATCAATATCACATGCAAGCAAAATTTTAGCAATATATTGACATGGAATTTCCAGAAATGTAAGCTGGATTCAGAAGAGGGTGTGGAATGAGGGATATCATTGCTGATGTTAGATGGATCTTGGCTGAAAGCAAAGAATACCAGAAAGATGTTTACTTGTGTTTTATTGACTATGCAAAACATTCGACCATGTGGATCATAACAAATTATGAATAATATTGAGAAGAATTGGAATTCCAAAACACTTAATTGCACTCATGAGGAACTTGTACATAGACCAGGAGACTGTCCTTCAAACAAAACAGGGGATACTGCATGGCTTAAAATCAGGAAGAGAGTGCCTCATGGTTATATCCTTTCCCCATACTTACTCAATCTGTATGCTGAGCAAATAATCTGAGAGGCTGGACTATATGAAGAAGAACTAAGTATCAGGATTAGAGAAAGACTTATTGGCAAACTGTGATACACAGACAATACAACTTTGCTGAAAGCGAAGATCATTTGAAGCACTTTCTTATGAAGATTGAAGACTACAGGCTACAGTATGGATTTAAAAAACAAAACAAAACAAAACTCACTGTCGTTGAGCCAGATCCAATGCCCAATCTTCCTTCTGAGGAGTGGCTGGTGGGTTTGAACTGCCAGCCTTCTGGTTAGCAGTCAGATGCCTTAGGCACTATGCCACCAGAGCTCCTGCTGTATGGATTACACTTCAATATTAAAAAAAAAAAAAATCCATGCTCACAATTGAATAAGTAGTTTCATGATAAATGGAGAGAAGACTGAATTTCATATTATTTGGTTCCACAATCAACACCAGTGGAGGTAACAGTCAAGAAGCATATTTCAAATCTGCTACAAATGTCCTCCTTAAAGTGCTGAAGGGCAAAGATATCTCTTTGAAGATTAAAGTGCACCTAACCCAAGCCATGATGTTTTCAATCGCCTCATATACATGTGAAAGCTAGACAATGAATAAGGAAGACCAAAGAAGAGTTGATGCTTTTGAGCTGTGGTTTTGGTGAAGAATGCTGAAAGTATCGTGGACTGCCAAGAGAACTAACAAATCTGTCCTGATAGAAGTACAGCTGGAATGCTCTTTGGAAGTGAGAATGGCCAGATTTGGTCTCACCTACTCTGGTCATGTTGTCAGAATGGATCATTCCCTGGAGGAGGGTATCAAGCTTGGTAAAGTAGAGGGTCAGCCAAAAAGGGGAAGACCCTCAATGAAATGGATTGATACAGTGGCTGCAACAATGGGCTCAGGTATAGCAAGGATTTTGAGGGTGGCAAAGGACCAGGCAGTGTTTCCTTCTTTTGTACATAGGGTCACTATGAGTAAGAGATGACCTGATAGCACCTAACAACCACCACCACCATATGTAAATAAGGAGTCCTGTAGTGCAGTGGTTAAAACACTTTTAAAAACAACAAACAAACTCACTCCCAAGTCAATTCAGACTCACAGTGACCCCTCCTTGGGCTTCTGAGGTGGTATCTCTACAGAAATAGATTCCCAGTCTTCCTTTCAAGGAGTGGCTGGTGGGTTTGAACCACCGGCCTTCAGGTTAGCAGTCAAATGCCTTATGGACGATGCCACCAGCTCTTAGTTGTTACCAAAATGTGGTTTGAACAAGCCAGCTGCCCTTCAGAAAAAGATGTGATAGTCTGTTTCCATAACTATTTACTGCCTTGGATATTTATGGGGTAGTTTTGTTCTATCTTATAGGGTCACCATGAACCAGAATCAACTCAACAGCAATGGGTTTATTTTGATTTATGTATAAACACCAAATTAATGTGTACTTATCATTAATGTACTTAAAGTCTTAATTTTTAGAAAACATAGAATATTTTCACCTCATCTAATTTGGCCTGAATAGGTGTTTCATAATATGACAAAATGATTACATAGACACGAAATATTGCATAAAACCGAAGCCTTCTAAATCTGGGAAGCTGAGCTGGAAGTCAACAATAAGAATGAAAGAGCCCATGGGGCAAATTGACCAACAAGATTTATGTAATATAGTCTATAAAATGCTGACATCTAGATGACAATAACTTGCTAACAAATCCATCTTACAGATGTAGAGAAAGACGTACATAATGAGTGGATGACACTAAGAAAGCTCAAAACTATTGTGCAGAGTATAGGTTTTTCACTATCAACTCTTGATTTCAAATCTTTTGTTCTCTCCATGTATTATGCCATCCCTGTTGTTGTTATGTGTCATTGGATCGGGCCCGACTCATAGCAACCCCTCCTTGGGTTTCCTTGGGTATCACTATGGAAGTAGATTGCTTAAACTACCTTCTAAGGAGTGGCTGGTGGGTTTGAACCACCAGCCTTCTAAAAATAAAATAAAAGACATATCATCTCTATAAATCCACAATTGATCATTTGACTCTCATTTTTATGTTGTTATCATTGTTATTTTCTGTAAAATTGATTCTAGTGCATGGTGACTCCATGTGTGCTAAGTGTGCTTCCACTGGATATTCTGCGCTCTGCCTATTCAGAAGCACATCACCAGATGATCAAAGGAAGCAGATCCAAGATACTCTACTGGGATGATTTAAAACACTAATCTTTTGTTTAATACCTAAGTGCTTAACTGTGCCACCCAGGAACTACCTTCCCATGGCATAGTGAGTACAAAACTAATAGTTAAATTTTAAAAAATGAAAAGAAACAAATGCTTTCATACTTTACTTAATTAGGTGAAGCAGACAAGGTATTTGGCTGCTAACCAGAAAGTCAGAAGTTCAAACCCACCAGCTGCACCGCAGAAGGAAGATGAGGTGATCTACCTCTATAAAGATCTACAGCCTTGGAAATGCAATTGGGTTCACTATGAGTCAGAATCGACTCAGCAGCAGTGAGATTTTTTTTGTTGTTTTTTTTTTTGTTTTTTTTTTTTCCTTTTGGTTTATCCATGTTGTTGTTGTTAGGTGCCATCGAGTCGTTTCCAACTCATAGCGACCCCATGCACAGCAGAACGAAACACCGCCCGATCCTGCTCCAGGTCCATGATTCTTGCTATACTTGAGCTCACTGTCGCAGCCACTATGTCAATCCATCTCGTTGAAGTTCTTCCCTTCCTTCGTCAACCCTCTACCTTACCAAGCATGATATATTTCTCCAGGGAATGGTCCCCTCTGACAACATGATTGAAGTAGGAGAGACGAAGTCTGGCCAACCTCACTTCCAAGGAGCATCTCAGCTGCACTTCCTCCAGGACAGATCTGTTAGTTCTTTTGGCAGTCCATGGTACCTTCAGCATTCTTCACCAGCACCACAACTCAAAAGCATCAACTCTTCTTCAGTCTTCCTTATTCATTGTCCAGCTCTCACATGCATACA
>NW_006921615.1:13011315-13030518 GCF_000298275.1 Orycteropus afer afer
ATAATTTCCACATTCTGTGGGATCACCTTTCTTTGGAATGGGTACAAATATGGATCTCTTCCAGTCAGTTGGCCAGGTAGCTGGCTTCCAAATCTCTTGGCATAACCAAGTGAGTGCCTCCAGTGCAGCATCCATTTGTCAAAATATCTCAATGGGTATTCCGTCACTTCCATAGATACACACTAATTTGTTATATATACAGGATACAAGTATGTTCAATATTACATCTATCTCTTTCTGTTGTGGGATTATTGATTTACAAATTTTATATTAATATCATTTATTGAAATAAATGAACATTATAGCCTTATGTATAGAATGGAATTTGTCATTGTGCTGATTGTAATGAACAACTATTTAAAGAAATAACTTTATTAATGTGTAATGATATGTGGCAATGGTATTTATGTACCGTGGGTATCTAGAGAGCAGAGACAATATCTATTCTTTCAAAGTGTTATTTAATGTTATTAAATATATGTTTATTACATTTAAAATGAACTACTGATTCAATTCAATTTATTACAGAATTGAAAGCTTGCCCCTAGTTTTCTTTCACCATTCCATTTTGCACATTTGAGAAATTAGTAACTTTTTTTTTTTTTTTCTCATAAGGAGCTCTGGTGGGTCACTGGTTAAACGCTTGACTGCTAACCAAAAGAGGGGTGTATGGAATGCATTCAACAACTTCATGAAAGAAATATATGGCTATCTGCTCCTGCAAAGATTATAGCATTAAAAACCCATGGGCAGTTTTACTCTGTCACACACGGGGTTGCTATGATTCAAAATCAACTTAAAGGTAACTAACAACAATGTTTTCTTCATATCACTGTTTTAAAGAGAGGAAATAACTAATCTTTTTTTGAATATGTTTACACTATTCATGTAAATAGTCTAATGATATATGTAGAGTTTGCAGTGAGAAAAAAATGACTTAAAATTACTTAAAAATTAGAGCATTTATTTCAAGATAATATATATTTAGTTCATTTATGTTGCTGCTGTTGTTATGTGCCATCGAGTCGTCTCTGACTCAGGGACCCCTCCTTGTGTTTCCGAGGCAGTATCACTACAGAAGTTGATTGCCCAACTTTCCTTCTGAGGAGTGGCTGGTGGGTTTGAACTGCCAGCCTTCTGGTTAGCAGTCAAGTACCTTAAGAACTACGTCACCAGAGTTCATTTATAGGAAATAATTATTAATAAGGTTGTATGTAAATCTACCCACTTGCTATTTGTGTACATTTTGTTCCACCTGTTTTTTGTGTTCTCTACTCTGAGTAATATTCATAATTCCATTTTATCTCCTTTATGAGTTTATTAGCAAAACTTTTAATTTTAGGTAGGTGGAACCAAAAGGTCAGCTGTTTGAATTCATCAGCTTATCCACAGGAGAAAAGATCTGGCAATCTTCTCCCATAAAAATTACCGCCTGGGGAATCCTATGGAGCAATTCTACTCTGTCATATAAAGTTGTTTTTAGTCATAATCAACTTGATAGCATGCATGTGATAGTTGGAGATGTGTGTCAACTTGGCTGGACCACAATTCTGTGTGGTTTAAGCAGTTGTGATGTGGTTATTCCCATGATGGGATCAGATGAATATGTTTTGAGCAGCCAATCCATTGAAAGGGAGTTTTCCTAGGGATGTGGCCTGCTTCCAGTATATTTATGGACATCCTGGGAAACAAGACATTCTTCTGTGGATTGAGAATCTGTTGTGCTGCCTACAACTGTCCGTGAGCTAACAATCCTCCATTTGACCTGGAGATATTGGATCTGTCATTTGTTGGAGTCAACAGCCAGTATACTGCCTGCCAACCTTAGCTCCTCAGCCCCTGCAGCTGTAAGAGTCAGAAAAGCCTTCAGCTTGACATTTGATCCAAGAACATTGGACTTGCCAGCTTCTATAAGTGTGTGAGCCATTTTCCTAAGATAAATTTCTTTCTCTCTATATATATAAGCTTTACTGGTTTTGCTTTTCTAGAGAATCCAGTCTAACACATTTGGTACCGGGAATGGTTCCAGAGAGACAAAATCATAATGTTGGGCTTCCTAAATTGGTTCTCCAATTTGATTAATTAATTGTAAAGACACTAGTGACCCTGCCTCTGTTAGTAAAGAGGGCCCTGCTAATCCAGTCTGCAATCCTTTGAAGTTTATTGTATATAGTACTTTAACTTAGCACAATCTACCTTCTAGTAATATTATTACTATTTCTCAAACTATAGTTCAAGAACCTTACAATAGTACATTTATATGTTTTCTTACCTGGCCCTTGTGAAATTTTTGACATATATTTTACTTCTATATACATTGTCTACCTGATAATGCATTATTCTTATTTTTGTTTTAAACAGGCAATTACTTTTAAATGGATTTTTTTTAATCTTATAATTATCCACATATTGACTATTTTCAGTTATCATCTTTGAGTAAACTCAGATTTATTTCCAATACAATTTTCTTCATCTTTAGTGCAGGTATACTAGTAATGAATTATTTTGGCTTTCCCTTATAAAACATTAAACTTTGTTTGTGAAGTACATTTTCACTAGGCATAGAATTACTGGTTAACAGTTTTTCATCTTAAAGTACTTCAAATACTTTAAGATTTGAAGAAATCAAATACTTTAATATTTGAAGAAATCAAATACTTTAATATTTGAAGAAATCTTTATTTTAAGAAATAGTTCCATTTCTTCTGGCATATACTGTTTTCATTGAGAAATTAAATGTCATCCTTACCTTTCTTTATAATAAAAAAGAAAATTTGGCCACTATTTTTCAAGTATTTATTTTCTGTTCCCATTCTTTCTCCTCTCCTTCAGAGACCCCAAATACATATTTATGAAGCCATGTGACATTGTCATACAGTATGCTGAAAATGTATTTATTTACTTTTAATCTTTTTTTCTCTTTTTCATTTTGAATAGATTATATTGTCACATCTTTAATGTCACAAAAAATTTTTAGCAATGCCTAATCTGTATTAATCTCATATGTATTAGTATTCTATCACTGTCATAATAAATTACCATATATTTAGTGACCTGAATGACACAGCACAGTTATAATTCTGTAATTTAGAAATCTAATATGGGTCTCACTGGGCTAAACTCAAAGTTTTGGTAGGGCTACATTCCATTGTGGAGGCTGTAGGAAGCATTATGTTTCTGTGCTTTTTCCAATTGTAAAAGCTACCTGCATTCCTTGGCTTGTGAACCTCTTTCTACATAGCAACTTTCTAACCCTGCTTCCATCACAGAATCCCTTTCTCTGACTCTCATATTCTAGCTCCCTCTCCACTTTCAAAGATTATTGTCATTATATTGGACCCACCCAATAATCCAGCATGATCTCTGGTTACTAAGGTCCTTAACTCAATCACATCTGCAATGTCCTTTTTCTCATATAAGGTCACATATTCATAGGTTTCAGGGATTAGAATGTGAGCATCTTTAGGGAGCCATCATTTTGCCTCCCAAACCATCAAAGATAATTTTCAACTCAGCCATTTTAAATTCCATCCCTGTAATTAAAATTGACAGGGAGCTCTGGTAGCATAATGTCTAAGGCACTTGACTGCTAACCAGAAGGCTGGTGGTTCAAACCCACCAGCCACTCCTCAGAAGGAAGGTTGGGCAATCCTACTTCCGTAGTGATACTGCCTAGGAAACCCAAGAGGGGTCACTATGAGTCAGGGCCGACTCGACGGCATATAACAACAACAACAATTAAAATTGAATCTTTTCTATATCTTTCATGTTTCTACTTAACATTCTCAGTCTTGCCTCACTTTGTTAAATATACAGAGTGTAGTTATAATAACTGTTTTAATGTCCTCATTTGCCATCATCTATGTAATTTCTATTTCCAGTAATTAATTTTTTTCCTCAACATAGGTCTTATTTTTCTGCCTTTTTAAATGACGAGTAATTTTGATTGGGTTCCAGAAATTTTGGATTTTACTTCGTTTGATGAAAGGTTTAGAGTTATTATTATTAAATTGAGATTTGTTCTGAGACTTGGATAGTACTTGGAAATAACACCAACATTTTAAGGCTTGCTTTTAAGCTTTTTTAGCCATTACCAGAGAAGGCTTTAGGGTAGGGCTATATAATCTTTATTGAGGCAAGGTTGGGCAATCTACTTCTGTCATGATAATGCCTTGGAAACCCAAAGAGGAGTCGCTATGAGTCGGATGTGACTCGACGGCAGTGAGTTTGTTTGATTTACTGAAGCAAGACCCTACTGAGTGCTCTAAACAATGCACTTTGAATTATAAAGAGTTTACACTCTGGATGGAGGGAAGACAAATTATATTCATTTCTTTTGCTGGACCCTCACCTGACTTGGATAGACTTGTCACATATACATGCGCAGATCGGTACTCATCTGGAGACTTGAGGAGACTCTCCAAGGGTTTCTGGGGCTCTGTTAGTCCTCTTTTCTATTATATTCTACAAACTTGGGTTACTTGGCCTTCTTAAATTCCAAACTCCATGTCTTTAGTACAAGGAGACAAACTAGCTCCATCGGAATTTTTCCTTCCAGTATTGTGGCCTAAAAACTCTCACCAGGCAGTAGCTGGGACAATCTTAGGGCTTGCCTTTTTTTATTTCCCTTTCTCAGGGATCACTGGTCTGTGATCCCTGAGAAATTGTCTGACTTGCAGACAATCACATTGTCTGAAAAATCATTGTTTTATGTATCATCTCACTCTCTTTTCAGGCTAGAGAGTTAATTCTCTTTTATTCCATATTGAATGAAAGTAGAAGGCCTCCCATACTTTTACTCCAATATAAGAGAGCAAGTTTTAAGCTCTCTTAACACACACATCTTGAGAATTCTCAGAGGAAAATTATTGCCTGTATATACTACTTACTGTCTTAGGAGAATTATATTCTCTAGATAGTATAAGGGAGCTCTAAAGTTTAAGAACTTCATACATTGGTTTAAGTTTATTTTTTATAATTATAAATTCAAACTTTAGAAGAAACGCCTCTCAGGATGGTGATATCATAGAGATAAATGTGTGAAATAGAAATATTTCTACTGGCAATATTTGGATACTATTACTTTAAAGGGAGGCAGTACAGTTGACCTGGTTGGCACTGGGAAACAGGAAGGAGGGGCTGCTGGGAGACCAGAGCCAAAGAGCTGGGAATTAGGACAGCTGCTCTTTTTGTTTAAACTGCCACAAGCCTTGCCAACACATGTGAGCCTCTCACAAATCATGCAAATTTCAGGGTCTTTATGATGCCACCTTTGATTCATGCAGGCTGTACGAAGAAGAAAACACTTGTGTGGATGCGCACACACGCACACACACACACTCACATGCATGCACACACTCACTGTTGCAAGATTTGGCAAGGATTTTGCAGCTGATAAGTCATGTGAAAAGAGCGTAGCTGCTCTCACACCACTGAGCCTGATGGCCCGAGGGAACTGGACAGTTTCAAGTTCTCTGCCAAAGTTAAGAAGAATTAGGGAAATGTATATAACCCAGGATGACCAGCTGCTCTGCCCCATTCGAGGATCCTGGAAATCCTCTCACCAAGCATGTATTTCCATGACCATGCCAACTTCATTGATTTTCCTCTTCTAAATGCCGTCAGCACTTATAGTCAGTCCTATACAAGTTAGCACACACTGGCTTGCTTGATTTTTTTTTTCTTTCCTTTCCAGCTCTTTTCTGTTGTGGAGGGTGAATCTCTGATCCAATTGAGTGCTTCATGAGGGCAAGATTTCTATGTCATGCATTTTTGATACCTCCACACCTCACCTCAACTCTACCCCAATTCCATGTGCTCTCTCTGAAAAGCTGGATTCCTAGGTGTGGGCCAACAGACTTGTCTCCTCCTCATAGAGGTTATGTTTCTAGGGTTGTGACTTTTACCTGATACCATCATAACGGTTAGGATGTTGGGTCAGGGGGAAGGAAGTGCCAAGTAGCCACAAACAAGCAGTCTTCTGACAACCCTTCACTGTCATTAGGCCATAAACCAGGCTGTGATGATGGGAAAACAGCCCAGTCATTGTGCTTTCTCTTCATTTGTTTCTGCCACATCTGCCTTAAACCAGGTAAAGTGCTTTATAGCCATGTGTCCCTTCCTCACCACAGAGGCAGAGAACCATTGGTAGGTGAGCTTTCTGTCCACTTTCCCATGGTCAATGCATTTAAATAGGAGGTCAACCTGAATTCACTTTGGAAAGGGTGTGAATAAAACAATGTGATTTCATAGTTCATTCTGAACCTGCACATGCAGTGAATGTCCTGAAGTAGAAGGAAGTAGCTTCATTTGCTTGACAACAAGCCAGGTAGGTGATTCATGCAAGGAGAAAATTAGGAAGAAGTCTATCCTTATTTCTCAAAACTGAAAGGGAGGGGTCCCACAAAGAGGAAAAATAATATAAAACATTTAAAACTTGGATACCTTTAGTTCCAGAGAGCTCAGTATAGAATACTTTTCTAATAATAATAATGATTGCAATAATCCAAAAGGGAGCTCTGGTGACACAGTGCCTAAAGCATATGACTGCTAACCAGTAGGGTGACAGTTCCAACTCACCAGCCACTCCTTGGAAGGAAGATTGGGGTAAATCTATTTCCATAGAGATACTGCCTTGGAAACCCAGGGAGGGGTCACTATGAGTCTGAACCGACTTGACAGCAGTGAGGGTTTTTTTTTTTGTTTTTTTTTTCCTAGTCCATAAACCTTTGCTGTCAAGCTGATTGCAACTCATGGTGACCCCATGTGTGTCAAGGTAGACTATGCTCCATAAGATTTTAAAATGGCTGATTTTTCAGAAGTAGGCTTTCTTCTGGGGTACTTTTGGGTGGACTCAAATTACCAGGCTTTTGGCCAACAGCCAAGTTACGTCAATTGTTTGTATCACCAAGGGTCTATTAGTATAGTGATGATGATGAATTCATAGCTCCAGAAGCATAATCTCTCTGGAGTTCAGAGTACTCTACTATTTTTTTCTCTCCACCTCCACTTTGTGTGTGTGTGTGTGTGTGTGTGTGTGATTAAAGAGCGTGTAGAAGCAGAGGGAAATCAGAAATACAGAAGAATAAAAGCATGATAGTCATTTTTTTTTAATCTGAAACTTAAATACAGTAATAGAGAAGGGATTGTTCATCTTATGAGCCTGTTAGAGTTTAACAGGGACTCAATAAATAATTCTGCTTTTGAAATTTACCCCCCTCCTACTTTGAGTAGTCCAGAATCAAGACCTGATTACCAGAGAATAGCAACTTAAATTCATTCCTGATCTCATAATTATGTGTAGCACTTTTTAATCATAAACTAATTTTTAAATTGATTGTAGTGTGACAAAACTCAACAATATTGGTATCAGCTTGTTCCAGCAATAGTAATAACGACATTTAGTAGACACACGCCCTGGAGAAAACAATCATGGGAGAAGGAAGGGCTGCTTATGCACAGGGAGATAGCTCAGGGTGCAGAAGAGTATGAAGGGATGGACACGGGAGGAGGTAACTATGGGGAGGAAGTGGGAGGGGAGCTGCTGCATTGTAAATTTTGGTCAATGACATGAGACAAAGTATATGTGAACTGCTGTATGAAAAGTGAATTTACTCTGTAAATCTTCACCCAAATCCTAATAAAAAAAAAAAGAAAGAAAAAATAGTAATAACAACATTTCAAGTGTCAGTGGTGTTTCTAGAAAGCAGTTCTTTTAACACGGCACAATGTCGAGGATTATGCAAAAACTTCTGATACTTGGCTCATTGTGTTCCAATAATACAAAAACATGCTAACATATCTATAAAAAAGCATGTCAGTCAAAAACAAGGGGGAAATCATAATAACTAAACATATTTGATTCTTATTTCCAAATTTAGGGTAATTTTAATGGGTGTTTAACCCTTTTGAGCAAAGAATGAAATTTTAGATTTCAGTTGTCTTAATAAATTCTATTATTTTTACTTACCATTACAAATAGTGATATTTTAACCTCTTGTCTAGTAATTTCATGTTGTTCAATATCAGTAATACTATGTATAATTAATTTGAGTAATCCACTTGGTGAAATCTGTTTGAATTTGTATTATTAATCTCAATGTTTTACTTTATTCCTCTCAAACAATCAAACATAAACAAAGGTTACCCCAACAGTATTTCCTGTTTGGCATATTGGCATGCACAGCCTTCTCCTCATAGTTTAATTCTTCATACAACATGATAATAGAATCCATACATTGTAATTTGACTCATAATTTTCACTATATTTATTTTGTCCTGAATCATGATAGTAATTTATAATCATTCAACTATTCTACACAAATTATATATACATACATATATAATTACATATATATATACACACACACACACATACACACACACTATCTGAATTCAATGACTACTCATATTAACCTCCTCAAACTCAACTCACTGCCCTTGAGTGGGATCTGACTCATAGTGACCCCTCCTTGGATTTCCAAAGTGTTATCACTATGGAAGTAGATTGCCCAGTCTTCCTTCTGAGGAGTGGTGGTGAGTTTGAACTGCCAGCCTTCTGGTTAGCAGTCAAATGTCATAGGCACTATGCTACCAGAGCCACAAGACCTTTGTTTGATGCATAGATATCTGGTGATCTCTAATTATTGACTTCAAAATTTTTCTTTTTTCCAGACTAAATCACAGCAGTAGGAGCCTTAGTGGCATTGTGGTTTAAGACATTGGGCTATTAACCAAAAGGTTTGGTGGTTTGAATCCACCAGCCGCTCCACAGAAGAAAGATCGAAGCTGTCTGCTTCTGTAAAGATTTACAGCAATGGAAACCCTATGGGGGGGGTCACTATAAGTCGGAATCAACTCAATAGCACAGGTTATGCTTTGGTTTTGTAAATCACAGCTACCACAATATCAGTACCTAGAAGATGATTTATTTTCCTGAAGTATTTTGTTGTTGTTGTTGTTATGTGCCATCGAGTTGGACCCAACTCATAGCGACCCCTCCTTAGGTTTCCGAGGCAGTATCACTATAGAAGTAGATTGCCCCATCTTCCTTCCGAGGGGTGGCTGGTGGGTTTGAACCGCCACCTTCTGATTAGCAGTCAAGTGCCTTAGGCACTATGCTATCAGAGTGCTCAAAATAAACAAGAAAAAGCCTTCTAGCATTTTTTCTTTATATGTACACCATATATATGCTGAGATGATTTTTACTCTTCAAACTAGTGGCTTCACCCATCCATAAAGCAAAATAGCAGCTTATACTTACAAATTAGGGTAACTTTATTTCCTACTGATAGAAAATAGTCCACTGTCATTTCATAAAATAATTATATCCATAGCTCATTTTACTTTCTGAAAAAAATACAAAGTCAGCAATATAAAGGCAGCCTTTCAAGATTATTAGAAATGATAAATGCCACTTTTTGTTTTAAAAATATAACTTTCAACAGTTCTTTGTAGTTTTTAGCTTTCCTTTGTGACTTTTGCAGCAATAGTAAGCAATAGTTTATATTGGAAGTAACTCTGTCCTTGTTCAGGAAAGTCAGGATAGGTTTGCTAAAGAAGCCACAATTGTTTGCTTAAAAATGCTTATTTTAGAAATTGATATTCTTACACAAGTATTTAATAAAATATCAAAAATGCAATAATTTAACTATTATGCTTAAGTGGCCGTATTTCAATAAAATAAAATTTTCATCCATTCATTCCTCTATTTCTTAGTTGTATTTTTTTATTCACAAATATCATACCGACAGACTTAGTTGTCCTGGCTCTGGTAGCATAGTGCCTAAGGCACCTGCCTGCTAACCAGAAGGCTGACAGTTCAAATCCACCAGCCACTCCTCGGAAGGAAGATGGGGCAATCTACTTCCCTGGTGGTACTGCCTCAGAAACCCAAGGAAGAGTCACTATGAGTCAGGTCTGACTCGACGACATATAACAACAATTAAATACATAAGGCCTGTTCATTGATTGGTAAGGAGCTCTGGTGGCATAGTGCCTGAGGCATTTGCCTGCTAACCAGAAGGTTGGTGGTTCAAACCCAACAGCCATTCGGCAGAACGAAGACTGGGTAATCTACTTCTGTAAAGGTTTACTGCCTCAGAAATCCAAAAGGGGTCTCTATGAGTCAGAATCGACTCGATGGCATTGAGTTTTTTTTTTTTTTTTTAAATTATGCATTGTGATTTTTACATTATAATTCTGACCATTAATTTTACAATTTTGAAGTTTTTAACCTTTTTTTTTACGTGTCTGAATGCAGCACATCAATAATGTCAACAACGAAAAAAAATTAGAAATACAAACAATAAGACAAAAAGGATGCAGAAAACACATTACATGAGGTAAATTGTGCCTCATTTATAAGCTATTGGCTAAGATTAGCTAATCAATTCCATCTTTCTAGGTCATGAGTAATTTTTAATTATACAAAGATATTATGAGTTTTCTTCTACAACATGGCAGACCAGGTATACTTGGTCATCTTGATTCACTCCTAAGATCACATTATATGATTGTAAAGGCATAAAGTAAATATAATATTAACTGGCAAAGATCTTAAGTGGCCTTCTCAGAGTAACATGAGAAGATAATACTTATACACATACACACATAAAGAGAAAGAGATATTCTGAGATAGGAACGCATAAAAATTAAAAGTAAACTTTCAAAATGAAAGCTTCACACTTAGATTTGGAAGATAAATACAAGAAAATGTACTAGAATATGGAGCAAAGACTGTAAAAATACAAGATAAAAGGTAAGAGACCTAAAGGATCTCTCCAGGAGACCCAGCATTAGATTATTAGGAATTCCAAGAAGAAAGAAGAGAAAATGGATGGGAGAAAATCATTGAATATTTGAATTACAAGGACTTACTGCAAGCCTACTTGGATGAATTAATAATATCCATATCATGACATCTTACCATGAACCAACTGGCAGATCACTGAGAAGGTCAGTGGACTACAGTGATATACTATAATACATTATAAGGTGAAACAAGATATGAATGTGTAAGAAAAATATATAGATCTATACTCACATACAACATAGAAAAACCAGTTAATTATAAGATATACTTAATAATGGTAAATCAATAAGTATCTGTGGTCATTTACTTAAATATACTAATCTGTACCTAAAATAATAATTAGTGGTTTACATAAAACCTTAGATATTTAGACATGCAAACAATGATTTTTCTTTTGAATTCTCATTCTAAAACACTAAATTTTTCATGTACACATTTTATCAAAAATAGAAAAAAAAAAAAAAAACCTTATTGAAGTAAGTGTATGCTGCAATCCTAAAAACCAAACCCATTGCCATGGAGTTGATTCCAACTCTAGGAGGTGGGGAAGTAGATTGCCCAGTCTTCCTTCTGTGGAGTGGCTGGTGGGTTTGAATTTCCAACCTTACAGTTAGCAGTCCAATGTCTTAGGCACTGTGCTACCAGAGCTCCTTGATTATTAAATAGCACATGTTATATTTTATAGATGTAGAAAATATATTTAAGTAATTGCTTAAATATTGTAGAACTTAGTTTCTTAATCTGTAAAATGGGCAAAAACTATGATACCTATCTCATATGACTATTTTTAAGATTAAATGAATCAATACACACGCAAAGCTATTGACTTAATGCCTGCCAACCAGAAACTGCTCAAAAGTTAAGTGTTATTAGAATGTTGAAAAGTAGGTCAATTTATTTCAATCTTAGAGGATATGATATGGGGGTAAAAGATGGAACTTCAAAACATGTAGGCAAATAGGAAATAGAATCTGTGAAAAGTGGTTGGTTATAAAGAGCAGGACTAGGGGTAGTGTGGAGCAATGTGTATACTTTTCAAGTCTTTTTATACTATTTAGTTTTTAATCATATTCATAACCAGTTGAAATTCCTTGAAAATTTGCTTCCATTGTGTGCTTTTGTTTATTCTGGATCTCTTAAGACTGTACATTATAGGCATTGAGTAAACATTTGTGGATGAGTCAATTATGAAAAAATAATCTGTAAAAATCCTATTTATCTATCTCATTCTCACCACTAACTTTGAAAATATATTTCAGCTACACTGTGAGAGCCTAGATTAGGGTACTTTATACTGAAGCAATAACTTAATTATTTTCTTTTTTTTACTTTAACAATCAA
Source organism: Orycteropus afer afer (assembly GCF_000298275.1). Lineage (NCBI taxonomy): Eukaryota > Metazoa > Chordata > Mammalia > Tubulidentata > Orycteropodidae > Orycteropus > Orycteropus afer. The sequence continues at coordinate 13,023,470 of NW_006921615.1, forward strand.
AATGTTAGAGATAATACGAAAATTATCAGTTTTTTTCAGACATTTTTTTTTTTTTCCCAGAATTGAAATCAATCACCATTTTTCTATATCTCTTAGGAATCTTTCTGAAAACAAAGTACATTATATGACTGGAAGTTTAGTCATCACCGTTAATTCTGCCAAAAACTGCTGCTAGCTTCCTAGTTTATCGTTATGTAACTGACAGCTTCTCCATATAACTTGGGAATAAAGGTAATCACTCTTCTGATTACTTACCCTAGTGGAATAGAGTGAAATTCTCCTTAAAAAGAGATGGAAGACCTCAAGGGACAAGACCTGAGATGGGGTCCTGTCTTTAACTTTTACTCAGTAATATTCTGACATTGTCTAAAACTTGGTTCTTTAATTTTTAATTGGACAGAGGTAGAAAAGTGTGATTATATTTACTCTAAGGGGTTGTTCTAGGCCTTAAATAAAATCAGTATGAGCAAGTGAATTGCAAATTTTCCAATGTTACACATCAACTTCAGCATTTAGCCCAGAAGTGCCTCTTATGATTCTGCTTAAAGAATAAATTCTGAATAAAAAGCCATTAATAATATTAATCATGAAATATCAAATGTAGACTAACCCATCTGTCATCTAATCTATAGTAATGAATAATGAGATGGAGAATTCAAAAGCTTCAGCAAACTTAACTAAGTAACCAATGTTTTGTGTTTTGGCTGCCTGTAATTTTTCCTTCTGAAGAACACTAGAGTTGATAGTTGATGGGTTCTGGGAGGAAATATTCAGCATACAACAAAAGTCTATTGACCCAACATTACTGGTCCCTTGTATATAAAGAAAATTTAGAAATATTAACTTAAAAATGAATACTGTGCCTTGAATTGTTATAATGTATATTTGTGTATACAGAGCACTGTGATGAAATCCAACTTTAAATTATTCAGTTTCAAGCTACATTTTTATAGACAAAAAAAAAAAAAAACCTCATTGTTGCAACCTTCATAATTGGAATATGTTCTAAAGAATAATTTTAAAGGATATAATAGAAAAAAAAATGTGTTTTCAAGGAAAACAATAACAACTTAGTTTGCTACATGTGCTTCTTACATAAAAGAAAAATGCACTGCTATATTTAAGCTATATTTTAGACTGTGTTCTTGAATGATACTGTAGCTTTTTGCTGCAACATCTGCCAAATGAAACTTTAACTATTTACAGTTTTTTACCCCTTGAAATAGCAATAACAACTCTTTTCCTGGGGGTAGAAGAGAGGGGTTATGCTATAAAAGGTATCTTAAAAGGAGCATTTTATTTATGCTGTTTTTATTGAACCTAGAAAAGGCTGGAAGTGTTGAAAACTATTCAGGACCTTATGCCATCTGCCCTTATTTCATATGTTCCCTCATATGAGTTGGAACAAAGGAGTGGGCTGGATGGAATTAAAGAATGTATATATAAAAAAAAGAAAGTAGTGATCAAACGCTACTGATAAGAGAAGCCAGTGTGCTCCTGGGTGATGTGTGTATTCAACTCCAGGCTGACTCCTCTTATGCTAATACAGCCAATTTCCTCTTTTATTTCATTTCTGGAGCCTGAATCTGTGATCTCTGATAAGGTTCCCAAGGATACCGCCTTCACTCACAAAGGGGGAGGTGGAAGGGGGAGTGGGTGATGGAGATGTGTAACTCGGAGAGAGCACTAGTGGATGAATAATTTAAAGCTCCACCCGGAGATTTGAGGCAAAATACAGAGATAAGAGACACCACAGGGTCTTCTCTGTTTATTCAGAGCTTCATCTTCCAATGACAGCTGACCTCCAAGGTCAAGGGCATGATGGGAAATAAAACCAACAGTGGGAAAAGGTACTGCATCCCAGAAGAAAGTAATGATTTACTTTGTGTCAAATGAAAAATTGATTTTTTTTTTAATTTAAATACTTTTTTGTTGTTGTTCTTCAATGGCAAACTGTGACTGAAAAAACTTTGCATAAACCGCAAGGTATCCTCATTCCTCATGATATTGAGACACTTCTCTGCATCAACTTGAACATGATTTTTTTTTTTTTTTAATATTTTATTTCTTCATGAAATTTTTTAAGGTCAGAATTCAACTTTGATTGAGTACCAAAAGTGTGTATGACTTAAGACCTCAAATGATATACACAATATCTGGGTTCAAAGGCAATTTGACCTTTCATTTCTCTTAGGTAAATGATGTTTCCTTGGCTTCCTACCTTTTTAAACTTTGTGCAAAGAAGATTCTTTTTTTTCCCCCATTACTACATTTTTTTGGTCCCTGACATAATCCCTTTGTGGCATAACACAACATTACATACATTTAGGCTAATCAAATCTTTGTGTTTTTCCTCGTTTGCTGCCTAAATCTCTGAATCTAATAATTCTTTGCAGTTTAGAAAATTTGAAGCCATTTGTCCTGGCTAGAATCATGTTGTTAGTTTTAGGATCTTACAAATTCTGACAGTAAGACACGCACCTCGGAAAGCTCTGTTCCCCATTATCAAAACCGTCTGCACGGTCATTCCTATTTGTTTCAATAGAATACAACCGTGACCTCTGCAGAGAGAGAGGCAATGTCAAATGTTTCTCAGGGCTGGTTTACATTTCCCTCATAGTCTTAAACTGCTGTTTCTGCTTTTCTCTGTTTGAATGTTACCCATGTTTTCATTCCTGAGCAATCATACCTTTTATCTTTTTTAGATAAACATGAAAACATACTAAGGTCACTGCCCGGTGAGAGGTAAGATGTGCGTGACTGCCACCCAGCCGTAACAATTTTTTTTTTTTTTTTTTTTTAATTCCGCACCCCCCCGCCCCGCCCCTTGACAAACACTCCTTGAAGGTTTCAGTGAAGTGAGGACAAGTTATAAGTATGATTCACAGGCTGGCCACATAGAGTGCCCATACAGGTTGTCCCACAAGGGCTCCATTAGTTTGGCGCCAGCTTGTGTGGTTTGGTTCTAGCACGCATTTTGCCCATGCCCCTATCCTCTCCCCCCAACATTCTTGTCTTTATATTTATAATCTATTAAAGCAAATGCAAGGTGCACTACATTTTATTGCTTCCTGGGTGCATTTTATGCATTTTTGCCAACGCTTAAAAAAAAGCCCCCCACACACCCAATTATTCTTCACTTGTTGGTTTGCCACACACCCCCCAACCTCCCCAACCTCCCCACCCCCGAGGAGTAGGAAGAGAAATGGGGCAGAGAGCACAGCTAAACTTGAAACACAGTTTCTGGTTAAGGCAGGCCCGTGACAACTGCCATAAATGAAACTAACACAAACTTTTTGATAATAATTGTATGTATGTCTTTACGTAGTTCAATTGCAATTTTCTTTTTTGACTTGGCAATCAGAAATAGTTTAATTTTGACAGTGAGAATTTTTTTTTCAACAACAGGACCATTTGCCATTGAGAGAATTCTGACCCATGGTGATCCTACAGGGCAGACTAGAATAGCCCTATAGGATTTCCAAGGCTGTAATCTTTATGGAGTGAGTTCAAACCTCCTGCCTTTTGATGAGCAGTGAGATGCCTAACCACTGTGCCACCAAGTCCTCTTTTAAAACAATTAAGTTGTTTTAAAACTTTGATTAGCCACTAGTGAGAATAACAAACATTTGCCTTAGCATTTGTTCCTTTCCTAGTGATTACGCTCATTATAATTTTTATATTTCAACAAATTTCACTTTACTGTGACTATTTGCAATGAATAAACTAATGAGAAAAGTGCCCATTTGTCAGATGTTTACCAAATTATGTTCCTAAAATGAAGAGCTCAATATCACAATAAACTACATAGTACATAGATCATCACATTACAATTTTTTTTTTTTATTCTGAAAAAATAATTTGTTTTTTAAAACTATTGACTTTCTGGGGTTATAATTTACTCCTTTCTCTCCTAAACTACTATTGCATATAATTTATTTTTATCTTGAAAGTAGCTAGAGCTCAAAAGTAAAATCTCAATATTTTCAATTACAAATGATATTAAGGAAAAAGTACATTAGTCATTAAAAACAAATCGGAACAAGAAATGGACTGAACTGTAGGAAATAAATTTAAAAGAAAAAAAAAAAGAAATTGTCCTTGAACTGTGAGAGACTGTATCTCAAGTCAGTTTTCAGAAAGTAGACTTTTTGTTCCACAAAATACTTAGAGCTTTGGACTTATAGCCCATTTTAATAAACATATATACTTATATATATTGATAATAATACCATTATATTTGGGGCAGGCATAATGGCATTCTAATAACAACTATTTAAGAGAAATTTGAGACAGAGAGAGCTTAAAAGACTTACTGATTCAGTTACAGGCAAAGTCAAGACCCAAACTCCTGTCTCCTCCTGGTCCAGTGATCTTTCCACCCTCTTATTTCTGTAATTATTGTGTTGTTACTAGTTCTCACTCCTTGGGCTTGTGAAAGAAACAGAATTCATGTTCTTCAACTCTTAACATTCCTACTTCTGTCATTTCTATTTTAGAAATAACTATTCTGATTCAACTTTCTGAAACACTAACGCCAAATGACTCTGCATGCAGGCGTGAATGCATTGGAATAAAATACTCAAGTAACAATTTCTTTAACTTTGTCTGCAAAGACTTTCACCATCCATCTAGTCTAAAAATATGTTTGCTTCCTATTATCATAATCTTTTTTTTTTCTAGTTCCCAAGCAATAATCCTAAAGTTGAAAACATAAAATTTTTACTTATAACAAAGATTTTCCACATTATTTAAGTATCCAAAAGTTTCTGAAAACATTTGTGTAACGTTGGGTAAATCTTAACTTTTTTTGTTTTGTTTTTGTTTATAACAACCAAACTGATCAAAACAAAACAAACAAGCAAAAAAGACAAAACCACAGACCCTACAATCTCTTACAAGGTAGAACTTGTTTGTACCCACCCATCCCTGCATATCCTGGTGTTCTCACTGTCCATTTACTGTTTCATTTACTCAAGACTATAGAAGACTCTTGGCACCTATGAAGTATTATTTGTAGGTTCCTTATGACAGGAGCATTTTTATGGAGTAAAATTGTGCAAAGCACTTTACTAGACCTATGGGAGTATTGGCAGTTGGGTGTTTAGTCATTGAATTAAGAAGAACCGCATTCCTCTCTGCTCTTATCCTGTGGAAATGAATCTGGATGTCTGTGCCGTACCCTGTTTTGCTTCCCATGGGTGAATTAATCCATACATAAAACCTGGTTTGTGGGAGTGATTTCTCTCTTATCTTGATTCTTTGGATTTTGTTTCAGATTTGGGAAATTGTTTGATCTACGAGTTTAACTTTCAAGGTCACTCTTTTTTTCTTTTTCTAAAGCATTCAACATTGCTAAAATACTAATCACAATATATAATTTGTTTAAAGTCCTGTAGTTCATTATTGATAGTAATACATTTTGATTATTTTATACATGTTAGTATTGTAGACTATTACTTGCATATACTTTTATAAAATATTATTCTGTAACCAGTTTAGGGTTGAATTTATATCATGGCTCACTTTTAGCAAACTAAATAAAAACAATTTTTATAATTTTATTCTTTGTAACCTTATCTATTTTCTACATGTAATTTATTATTTATTATTTCTCTATGTAATTTTACTTACATGGTATATATTAGTTAAAACACTCATTCTAGAGGACACTGAAGCTAATAGACAGAGGTATTACATTTTATATATGTATATGTGTGTGTGTGTGTGTGTGTATTTGCATATACACACTCCGTTGAACTTCTCACTTATAGTCCATTTCTTTCTTTCTCATGAAAAGAAAAAAAAATCACACTGCCATTTTAAATACACATTTTCTTGTCAGCATTGATTTGTTTCTTTCTTTAACTAATACTATTGTGATACATGCTTCTAAAGAGGAGGGAGACTACCAGAAACTTTAAAGCTTTCCTATCTAAAATCCTCAAAATTACTCAACACTTTGTAACTTCAAAATCCAAGTTGTGTTTTTTAGAATCAAGTTTTTTTGTGATTGAAATCAAACTGTATTATCTAAAACAATTAGACATTTGGCCTTCTAAACAATAAAAACATAATTCACGAATAGATATTTCTAGTCTTATATCTCTTTTTATTTTTCTCACATTTGGTAGGAGATATCAATGGGAAAATATTCTTAATGATTTTAAAAGAAAAGGTTAAGTATGCTTTAGCCACTTTTCATTAAACACTATGAAAAAACCGGTCTCTTCTAACTACTTGCGAGTGAGCCTAAGTAGATAACACCTTGCCTATCTGAACCTTGACCTTAGTAGGGTTTAATTTCCTTTGTTACTGTACTGTATCTAATTTTTTGTTACTCACATGACTCTCACTAATCTTTTAACAGAAAATGCATTATTGTTGGCTGGGACTTACCACTTAGGTTTGCATTCATGAGAAGTCCTGCCAGTTCTTAACTGAAAGGTAGTAGCCCTCTCTATTTTTATGCTCTGGAGTAATACTCATGTCTCCTACTTACCACCACCCCCTAAAGATCTGTGTTTCACAGACACATTTAGATGTATTGGATTGTGCATCTTTATGCCGCAAAAAAATTCATCGAAAATTAAATGAAGCAATGATAGATGGTAGACTTTAGAATACCTTATAAAATATGAGCTTGCTTGTTAGTTGTGAAAAATACTTACAAGACTTGAAAACAGATTATAGTGTGATTGATTATAATTTAAATAGCAATATTTCTGGATTATTTTAAATGTACTTTCAATGCTGCACATAATGGCAATTATAATAAGATATTTTATAAGGGTCTATCTTGTTTTTTACTAAAAAGATGCTTAGTTATTACTAAACATACTATGTAAGTTTTCCAAGGAAAAACCACAAAAAGGGGTAGTTTTTGAAACAATAACTACCACTTTAGGAGTATATTTGGAAAATAGTATTTTATCTTTAAAAATTATATATGATTTTCTGTAACAACAAAATAAAACAATTTTGGTAAGATTTTTCAAAAGTTTTGTATTAATCTGTGTGTGTGTGTGTGTGTGTGTGTGTGTGTGTGT
>NW_006921615.1:13030618-13063741 GCF_000298275.1 Orycteropus afer afer
TATATATATATATATATATATATATATGTCTTTAAATGTTGAACTTTGTTGAGAACAGAGTATATTAAAATTCCAAGTTAGGTATTTATGAATAAAAGAAGTATAAGGTCAAAAAAATATAACAGAAAAGTATCAAGTCACTTTCATGTCAAAATAATGAAAAAGAATTGGTGCAGTGCTGAAATGGAATGTATTACCAAATAAAACAATTTTCATCATCTTTCTTTTTAAAACATCCAAAAAAAAAAAAACAAAACCACAAACCATACATGTGAAAATAGTGTAGTAACATTTAAGACATTGAATTTTATGTAAAAATACAGCAAAGAGAGACTGAAAACTCCCTTTATAGTTTTGTAACTAGGTACTCACTAAATCCTACAACTTTATTTAATATATCTTATTTGGAAAAGTCTTACATGTTAAATTTTATAATTAGGCAAATATATATAATAAGATAAAAGAGAAGTAGATAAAGCAAATTAAAAAACAACCATTTAAAATACTAAGTATGGGGGCCTAAAGTTTGAGTTTATTTAAATGTCATTGATCATAAAACTCTGAACCAATATAAAGGGGCAGAAAATGCTAGATATTAAAAAGAACACTAATAATAAGAAAATGTCAGCCAATATTACTTTCATCCTTTTTCTCCATACCAGTGATTTTTTTCTTTACACACCCCAATGCCTTATTGAGTTGGTGTCATATCCTGTGTAACCGTATGATACATTTTTTTTTTATTTGGTTCCACGGGATGCAAGACTGACACTCTGATTTTACAGAGAAGATATGGATTCATAACAAAGGACTTAAAATTAGGGTGTTTTTCCCCCATCAGTATTGCAATTACAGATGACACTCAGTTTTCAGAACAAAATTATCTGTAGTTTAATTTGATCCTGTAACATGTTCAGAGGTTGAAATTTAAGTTCACTGATAAAGTAAGTTCTTGTGGATGAAACTTCTAAGATGAAGAGACAGATTAAAAAAGAAAAAGAAAAAGAAAAAAAACAGAGCAATATTATTACAGAGCAGGAAAAAAATGGCAGAGTTATCAGAATGGAACAGGGGAAAAGAGCTACCCTCACTCAGGGATCACACTCCCTTTACTATGCATTGTGATGATCACATTTCCTTCCTAATCTCATAATATACTATTATCTTGTTCAGGAAAAAAATAAATATTACTGGTACCACTCTGTGGTAGTGATGGGGAACAATTTTTCCACATGGATTATAAAATGATGAAGAACAGATGAAGATGGAGAAAACGAGGTTGGGTGTGCATGGCTCAATAATTGTATTCTATTTGGATAACCAAACCCTGACCTTAAGATTAGGTCAAGAAAGGATATGGTAGGAGCATCTACTTATGTACAAAGCCCATCTAGACTCAAAGTATAAAAGCCCTTCTTGCACAGTCATCAATGGGCTGAAGAGTGTTAAATGTTGAGGACAGAAAGGTAGTAGAAGAGAGAATCATCAAATAAGCACTTTCCTTTATTAGGTTTTCTGTCCATTTTCTGAATATTAAGACTCTAGACTATTTGGACTCAGCACGTGTCTATGAATATTCTAAATTCAAGCTGTTAGTGGAAGAAAAACAACACTTTCACAGCCATCGTAAATTCCCAAGATTTGATGACTGCTTATTTCTTGTACTTTAAAATCTCTTGATGTTTGCACAGCACTAGAACATTTGAGGAGTTGCCGTACCCGCAATTCTCTCATTACCACAATTTCACAAAATTCTGGTAAAGTAAAGAAAGGTGACATAAGGATTCACATTTTTCAGACAGACAACTGAGGCTTAGAAAGTTAAGTAATTTCTCTCAAGTTTTTATGACTCTGATCTAGTGACTTTTTATCAAGTCTCAACACAAAGCATTTCTCAGTTGTGTTCTTGACTAGGATTCTTCTCTTTGTCTGTTTTCTAATTTGGAGATTTCATCTTCTCCAAACTCAGTTCTGACTCTCAATGCTACTCATTGATACTCTCAATACATCATCATATTATGATCAGTTAGAAGATATTTTTGATGACACATTTAATTATTTAACTTGTCATGTTCTTATGCTGTGCAGACAATAAGTGTGTTCAGTGCAAAGATGATGTCTTATATATTTTCTATCTTCTGTGCTTTGCAAGCAGTGAGTATTTAACTTAAATATATGTTAGCAGTGTACCTTGCATGGCTCAATAATTGTATTCTATTTGGATAACCAAACCCTGACCTTAAGATTAGGTCAAGAAAGGATATGGTAGGAGCATCTACTTAGATTAGCATCGTAAAAGAAATGTGATTCTTAAGAATTTTAACTAAAAGTAGCCACTGAACAGAATTTGTAATAGCAGAAGTCATCTCATTTCTCCTATAGTCATAAATATAGAAATAAGGAGTACACTCAGACCTGAAGAAAAGATAAAGCTGTGTTAACCATTATAAGCAATGCTTCAGATGAAGTTTTCTTTGGGGGAAAAAAAAAGATATAAAGCTTTAAGAATTCAGAAAAAACTACCTTATGAAAATTTGGATAGAACACTACTATTGGGAAATAAAACAGTCAAGTGTATTTGCCATTCGAATTAAAAAAAAAAAAAGGATGGGACTTCAGGCTTTGTGAAAATGCAGTTAACCACATAAAATAGGAGGAAATTATTCTTAGGCCATCTCCATGATGTTCTTCCTTAATACCATTCATACTACACTTATTTCCATCAATTTTCTTTTACGCACATGATTGCCTCTACTTTTTTTTTTTTTTTTCCTTCACTAACTCTGTCTTGGCATAATACCTGAGTAACTTGTCTTTTCTCACATATGGCTCACAGCAAACATTTTCATACTTTGCATGCCTTCAGCAGCGATGCATAGTGCTTATATACTATTATCTTACACTTGCTTGATTCTTCTATGAGTATATGGCCTATTATATATCTTTGATCCCCTGTAATACTGTCTGCTCCAGTTGTTGTTGTTGTTGTTATGTGCCGTTGAGTCAGACCTGACTCATAGCTACCCCTCCTTGGGTTGTTGAGGCAGTATCATTGTGAAAGCAGACTGCCCAAACTTCCTTCCTAGGAGTGGCTGGTGGGTTTGAACTGCCAGCCTTCTGGTTAGAAGTCCAGTGCCTTAAGCACTATGCTACCAGAGCTCCTATTCTCCAGAGGCTCTAGTTATTATTATTATTATTTATTCCTGAGGACTTTGTTCAGTGCTATGACCACTGTAGACACTTCACAAATAATGGACTAATGCATGTATAAATGAAAGAAACAATAGGGAACCATGAGATATAAGAATATTTTCATGCAGGGAAAAAAAATAGTAAAGAACAAAGTTGGAGCAATGAGTGTTGTTAATTATCTCCACACTGACTGGATTGCATTAAGATGAGGAGACTGGTGTGTGTTAGGATCTGGAAAGGGACTTTTTTCCTAATTCAATATGAACATCAGCAAACAAGGAAGGAGATTCTGCTTAATTTGTGATGAAGTATTGAAAGGGACATTGCTGGATGTCTAAAGATAGGAAAACCCTGCTATATAAACTCACAAATTCTTTGCTTTGCTAAAAATGACTAGTGTTGTGGGGAAAAGGGATGGAGAAGGGATAGTCTTTCCACTTACATATGGGGAGTTAAGTATACAGACAAAACAACAATTTCCAGTCAAATAGAGGAGTTTGCAGCTCTGTATTTCCATAAGCTTATTTTCAATTCAGAGACTACTGCAAATTATTTCCACTTTTACTTATCATTTAACACTTCAAATGCTATTTCTGCTGTCAGAGAAAGTGTAAAAGATAAAGACAACACAGATTGTTAGTTGTAGGAGTTATCTGTGCTTGCAAAGAGAAAGGAAAAAAGGCTCATTTTTATTAGTATCAATCAGCTTCAATATCAACACCAAAACTTCATCTGTTAGTATTCTTGTGTTAGGTCTGGTACAGAATGACCACTATTTATTATTAGTTTGTAATTAAAACACCACACTAAATAGCTTATGTCAAATTTGTAGAGAGCTAAATGATGAACAAACATAAAAGGTAAAGTGCTTAAATGGATAAGTGCATTCTGGGGAACAGTGATTGACACAGGAACAGCAGAATTTGTATTTTTAGTTGGTGAGGTCAAGTGGAAATCACTACCTTTCTTCCCATGAGTCAAGGAAAGTTTTATTTGTGGTTTAACACTTACTCCTGCCAGATGTTTAAGGAACTCCATGTGAAGCCAGAGAAAGACCTTCTTTCAATAAAATTTTGCAGATTTCAGTGGCATGTCCAGGGCAATATGAAGATCAATGCAAAGAACAAAATGAAATCTCTAAATTCATGGCAAAGGAAAACTTTCTTCAGACCAGGTGCCCATAAAAACCCATAACTTTTATAATTGGTCATTCTATAAATGAATGAAGACGTCTGTTCAATTTTTGTAACTCTTAAATTTCTAAAGATTATGTAGCTGCATCAGTTTCATTTCAGGGGAGAACAACTAAATCATTAACATCTTATTTTTTATTTTTCCCTTTTGTGCTATAATTATATTTCTTGATTATTAAACAGCAGCTAAAATGTCAATATTTAGAGATGCAATATAAAAACATGGTGCCCAAAACTGTATTGGTACATGTGGTTATAGTTTTTTAAAAAAAATATTAACAAATTAATTTGTAAATAAAGCTCAACTTCTACTGTACCTGGACAATTGGAGTTACCATATCTTTTGTATACAATCTTGCTAGCAGTATTACTTAACTTTGTCAACTAAAATGGAAATTTCATTTCAATGTGGATATATAACAGATTATTCCAGTGTATAATACATGATAGAGTATTCCACTATTAATTCAAAAATAACAAAGTCACGAGAATGCCAATTTTTGAAACCAAGAAAACATCAAACTCTAAAACTATTGCATTGGAACTTAGTGTATAAAACATTTTTAATTTCTCAGAGCCACACCAATTCTTCTTTTAGTTCACATGCAACATCCTTTTATTTTGGTCCAGATTTGTGAGGAAATTAAACTGGCAGACAGGGAATAGGCCATATCAGGAGACACAGATGCAATGAATGTCTCCAGATAAAAAACAATTAAGGGTATTAAATTGATTATAACAGATCAAAGGGAGTTAAAATAAAAGGAATAAGGAAAAACAATATTCCCAAGGACAAATATTTTGGGAGTGAGTCACAATCGCCCTGGAGGAAACAGAGTGGGTGGTTCCATGATAGATGAACTTGGCATTGACAAATCTCAAACAAATTTGCTGCAAACTTCTCCAAATAAGTTAGAAATCTGATCTTGATACTAGTTATTTCTCATGATATACCAAAGAAGATGGGTTCCGTTATCTGATACCTATCTTTCTCTCTCATTCTTACATACACATGTACACAGTGTTTCTAAGACAAAAGAAAGAAAACATATTCACAGAATCATTATTCCATCAAAAAGTTAGTGGTAGAAATGGTACTAGAATTCATAACCTATTGAGATAATCCATGTCTAAACTGAGAAAAATTAAATGAATCATTTTACTACTAGTTGATTTAGTTTTTATTATTTGTCTCATGGCTACAGAAAGCCATCCCTCATTAGGATATTTGGAAGTGCTGGTCAACAATTGATCAACTATCTCAATTCCCATCTGAAGTTCTCAGCCACCATTATGAGTACATTAGTTGTGGCCATGGTTGTTATTATTTGTGAAGAGATCACTGCTGTGATAAAAATCCCAATAACATGAACAAGTGGCTATTATCCATAGAAAGCTATGTGATAAGAGACAGTGTAAGAAATAAGAATGATCACTTGGGATGGATCCATGTAGATATAATGCTACCCAGAATACTTTTTGTTCCAGCCATTGCCTTCCGTGATCGGGAGCTCCCTACATGAACCTTGTACTATGGCCCTGAGGCCTGATTCTGGTTTCTAAGGAGCTCATGCTCCCTGTAACTGGAACATATTATTCTACAAAGGACTGCCATGTACCTTACCTGTACTAAGGTTGATTAAATTTTGGTGTTTCAATAAGGCTTAGAGAGAATTTTAGACACTTTGGTTTTGTGGTCACATGCCCTGGGGATAGGAGAGGGAATATTAGCCTATCTAGTGGAGCACTTTCATGTGGCAGCCCAAATATGACAAGGTGATGGTCAAAGGATCGTTTCTTAGGTTCTTCTAGGCATAGGTTAGAAGAGAAAAGCCTTGATTTCTTTAGAAACTGTTTATATTTTTTAAATATTCTACTTATATCTTCTAAAGAACATTTCTTTGTACTGGAGGATATTGTGGATAGAGTGAATGTGAAAAGCAGTGGTAGAAATGCCTAGCTATTATTTAAATGCAAATAAGTTTTAATAATACTGCAGATTTTGCCAATTTTTCTCTGAAAAGTAGCCTTGGATCTGCCAGACCCATGCATCTGCAGTTATTTAGCAAACTTGCTGGATTTCGCAATCACCATTTATCTGGTACTTTTTTCCTGGCAGGTACTCAAAATTCTACACACATTATATAATGTGACTGCTTTGAAGTGAAAATTCCTACAACTCAATTGTGAAGAAACTGAAGCTTTAGATACACATCTAATTAACAGAAAACTAGGATTCAAATCCTGCTTTATGTTATTTCAGAATTAAGGTAAGCAAAGCCACTGCTCTAGAAGGGGTGGTGGTACATGGGAACACGTCAGAAGTGCCAAACTAAGTTATCTTTGCATTAAATAAATTCCTCTAATAAAATTTGAACTGACAAGACACACTTTCTTTCCTCTCCAATCTCTCTGTGTCCTTAACCACACTCCTACCCATCTGTACCTCCTTTACCATTTTCATCCTGCTCCGCCTCCTTTTCCCCAATTATCTTGAAAGGTAGTCACTTTTTTGCTACTATCTCCTTTAGTCACTAGCACCTTTGGCATTTTGACCACTGCTGGAATCAACTGTGTATCTAGAGGTGTGATATTCTTTTGATTAATGCTGAGAATACAATCTCTAAGAGACTATCTTCAGGGTTTGAAGATAGGTGCAGACTCTGGCCCCTGACGCTTGCCCCCAAGTACCTGGCTTCTCATGAAAGCCCTAAACCAGAATTGTTTTGTAATCTCACTTAGTGATCAATTTAAGTTTATACTTTATACCTTTTTGTGAGAGATTGCTTTATCAAATCCATGGGACTATTTGGCTCCTTTCTTGCATAAATTCAGTTTTGATTTAACTGATTGCTTTCTTAAAGGTTACTTAGAGCTTCTTGAAGTTTTACCCTATGGCAGGAAGGTTGGAGCTGTAGCAGGAGTTCAAAATGCTATCTTTAGATCTTTATTTTTCAATTCCCTTAAAAGAGAAGCTGACACAAAGAACTTGCTTTGTAAATTTTGGTGACTAAATGAACCAAGTTGAGGGACATCTACATTTAGCTCTCTGTACTCCTGTTAAACCCTTGAGTCCTTAACTTTGAAGTTTTCCAAGTGTCTACTATAAGGTATTTACAAGGTAAACCAGTAGACCTATTAACACTCTCTGACATCTGGCCCAGGATTCAGAGATTTCTTGTGAAAAGCAACACATCACACAACCTTCCCTTGGTTTCACTACCGCTGGCTTTACACAATGACTCAGAGAGCCTTACTTCCTCTCTTAAGGAAGTATGGACCTTTCAGAGACTTCTTAGCCAGGAAATATTTTCATGGAAGCAAAAGGCTTTATTATTATTTCTTGATGAATACTTTTCCATAAAACTCCTGAAGGCTAAAAAGGTAACAATATCGTTCTTAATGTTAACATAATACATGAATTTTTAAGAAAAGGAGACGGGATTAAATAAGGAGGGGAGGGACAGAAAGTAGAAGTCTAGATCCAAAGTTATTAAATAACAAATATGAAATGGCATAATTACAATGGAGTGATGTCAGAAAATGGTAAGAGTGGGAGTACAAAGTCAGAAAACAGCAAATTGTGCTGAACAACCGACAGCCGTTTATAAATCTCATTTAATCCTATTATTACTGTTGCTATTATGATCACCATTGCTACCAGTATTTCTACTGCCACTATTATGACTAGCTAACATGGTAATATGCACTATGCTAAGTGTTACATTCATTTTTGTATATTTATTACTCTTATGGTATATTATTAGCTACATTCTACAGAGGAAGATTATGAGACTCTTCCAAAGTAACACAGCTAGTAAACTTTTAAGCTAGAACCAACCCAATTTTGTCTAATTTAGAAGTGTATATTCTTTCCATCATGCCAGGCAGCTCTTATTTTACCTCAGTTTTCAATTCTCTTCTTCTGTTTTTCCTAATATAACGTCACTCCTTCTAATTCTCCACCCCAAGATGGTTAATGGTTTTTATAATTTCTCCTTCTACCTCAATAAGCTTTAGGGTTAAAAGATCTAAAATCAGTTTTATTTTGTGTATGAGCTAAAATGACTCTGTTCTAGGTATATATTCAGAAAATGAATATAGAACTAGAAAGAACTAGAAAGAGTTACAAAACTCTAAACCCCCTTTTTATTTTTTTCCTTAGTAAAAATTTCCATGACTTCAACTCTCTGATTTGTGCAATGGAGTCAAATGCATTTGCTCTGGCTGCTACATGGGGGAATTGTGAAGATAAATGAAATCTCACATATGGAAGTGACTTTTCTTTGGAAAAGGCAAGGTGATGCAATTTTGCATTTGCTTATTTAAAACTTCTTAACTATGGATTGAAAGGCTTTAACTTTATTTCTTGAATTTCAGTCGTTAATGATTAGGTGAGAAAAATACCTTAGGCAATAAGGAATCATCCTTGATATTTGGACTCAGAACAAGTAGCTATTTACCTCTTCTATGTAACCAGAAGGCAGAACTGATAATTAGGCAGAACAAGAATGCTTGGAGCAAGGACAGCGGCAGTTGTTAGGTTCCAGTGCTTACTATCTGCCTGGTAAAAGGAAAGATGAGCATAAGCTTGTTTCTATTGTGTATGTTTGTTCGGTGTCCTGAGAATCAGCATTTTAGTGCTCTACTTCTTTAACTGAGCAACCAGGCAAGAATATATCTTCCTAGATTATTGAGAGGACAGCAGCTATGGCTTAAGTTATAAAGCCTTCCAGAAAGTACGCTTTCAAGACATCAAAGACTTCAAAGTTACATTAGAAATAACTTTTGGAAGCATTTATATTTCAGATTCATCATTTGAGGCCTTGTGTATGGTAGATGAACCTTGACTTACAGACAAAAAAAAATCGTAACTCATTTTCTTTGAAGAAGGATTATTTAGAAACATCCGCAAACTATTATCTATGGTCATTGTATACAGTTATTCTCTACAGGATATCGTGTTGTTGTTGTTATGTGCCGTCGAGTTGGACCTGACTCATAGCAACCCTTCTCTGAGTTTCTGAGGCGGTATCAGTACGGAAGTAGATTGCCCAACCTTCCTTCCGAGGGGTGACTGGTGGGTTTGAACCACCAGCCTTCTGGTTAGCAGTCAAGTGCCTTAGGCACTATGCTACCAGAGCTCCTCAGGATATTGTATACAGTTATAAATGGCTAGTGCCATCCACTGCATGGAAACCTGGAGATAATCTTTCTACAACTTGCACTAGTTTGTGTATTATATATGCTGGGGGCACCAAGAGAGGGAATGATGAAATGAGCAGCAGAGAAACAAGCATAGAGATCCTACCAATAAAAAAGGTGACTATGAAATCATATGACGTTAGTAAATATGAACACTATTTCATTGATGATTTCACTGAATCAGCATACTACGTTCACCATTAAGACACTATCCATCTCTGTCATACTCTTTGAACACTATCACATACCTACAAAGGAATGTTAGCAAAGACAATGTCCAGAGATTTCTAGATTATTTTATGACTCAAAATAAAAGTAGAGGCAAATAGTTTTGCACTGGACTTCTAACCAAGTTTGACCATTCAAACCTACCAGCTGCTCCATGGATGGAAGGTGAGGCAATCTACTTCTGGTAAAGATTTACCACCTTGGAAACCCAATGAGGTTACTATGAGCTGGAATCGTCTTGATGGCAGTGAGTTTAGTTTGGTTTGGTTTATATGAGTAAAAGAATCAATACTGAAAATCTAATTTTTTAGTCTAGCTTTCTCACCTTCTCTTTGTTCCAAACACAATTTCCCACTGTAACCTCCTTGAGGCCAAGGTTCATTTTAGGCTAATATCTGGACACTGAATCATCTAGCACCTCACCTCAGTGATTAAATGAAGTGATTCATTAATTATCCTCATAATACCTCATACCACTTGATACTACTTTTCACAGTTGTATTTTAGATGCATTTGCATGTTATTTGTGTCTGTCTCTGTATTAGATGGCAAGAGTCATATTACCAAGGCATTATACCTGTTCTTTCTCATCACTGTATCCACAATGTCTAACACAGCTCCTGCTACATAGTAGATTTTTCAATAACTAATTTTTGAATGAACAATGCATGAATGAATAAAAACATGCATGATTTTAGACATTCAAGAGTTTGTTGAATTACACTAAAAAATCTTAACATCACATCTTCTGTTTGATAGTT
The DNA here is from genome assembly GCF_000298275.1 of Orycteropus afer afer. Classification (NCBI taxonomy): domain Eukaryota; kingdom Metazoa; phylum Chordata; class Mammalia; order Tubulidentata; family Orycteropodidae; genus Orycteropus; species Orycteropus afer. The sequence goes on from NW_006921615.1 coordinate 13,041,198, forward strand.
TTATATAATAATCTCTACTTTCCATTTCACAGAAATATATATTACATGAAAGATTTAGTTAATATAAATAGATTATGTGATGACATTTTTATAAACAATAATAGGAGAGAATTTCTGCTGCTATAAGAGAGTTTTGGCAAGTGTGCAAGTGTGGGAAACATTGCCAAACCAGTTGTCTACCTATAGCCTTCCCTCTCCACCCACAATTGGCAGCATGCTGATTTGGTTTGGAGAAGTAATAAGTTACATGTTTAAAATATCAAGATTATTTGTGACATAAGGGTGTCCATGTAACAGGTCTGTCCAATGAGATATGGAGAGAAGTACATGGGAAAGCCATCTCTTCAGAAATAAAATGGTAAAGACTTCTTATGGGGAAACCTCTCTGGTCATTTGCCCCTATTCTGTTGTTCTGCATATCACACACACACCTTTGTCTTAGAGATACACCAGCCATTTTACAACCATGAAGTGGCAAGCACATTAGACTAGCCTTATATAATAAGAAAGAGAAGAAAGAAAGAGCTGAGTTTCTGATGCTATCTATGAGCCACTGGATCAGCTATTGACTATTTCCCCTGCATTTCTTATTTTGTATTATGAACAATTTTTGGTCTCTTTAAATTACTATTCTTGGGCTTTCTGTAAGTAAATAAGTAAATAACTAATATAATAGACTTCTTAGAATTCAGTGCAATAATATTATATTATAAGCAAATCCTACTTCATGAAAACACCAAATTATCAAAAAAAAGAATACTTTTTCACTTTAAAGTAATTCAGATCATGATTTTTTACTAATAACAAACTGCCATCATGTTTAGGTTTTTATCAATTTTTAAAAAACATCTAGCTAAAAATATGTATCTAGTTAAAAATGTTTTCTTTCCGATTTCTATTCAGAGTACATACCCAAGGCAAAATTTTCAGAAAATCAACTGATTTTCTACTTATTTTACTTGTTTGGTTTTGATTCCTTAGCTGTAATGTCTAAAAATATGCAAACTACATATTAAATATATTAAAGTGGCAGAAATTGACAACTTTGTTAGAAAGTAGATATATACACTTGCATAACTATGTTCTGTAGATGTGAAAGTTACAGTTGCAAAAGAAATGCCTATGTAGTTATAATACCATAAATCTCTTCTGATAACTATTTTTTTCCAGCAAGAATTTTCATTTATATGGGGAAACTTTTAGACTTTCAAGATCACCAAATCTGGATCAGAAATGAAGCAGAAAACATAAACACTGCTTTTATCAGAATAAAGGATAAGGACAGCTACAAACAGTGCACAATCAGATTCACAGTATTTTCTAAGAAGTGAAAATGCCTGTAAAACCATAGAGAGTTAGGACAATCATTCTAGACTGTCCACTCTTTTCCTAGTCACGTTGATCCAATCTGCTACTACTCCCTTCTCTCTCATCCAGTCACATCTCAATATACCTGTTGATGTTTCCAGAAACAGAAAAAGCAAATTTGATGGCCTCCAAAGTGATCTTGGTAACACCTACCTTCTCTTCTCCAGTCTTTCAGATGTTACAGAATTGATGTACACTGCATATATCACCAGAAGATACTGGCAATGAGAAAATTAATGTCACTGTCATGAACCTATGATGATTCATGAAATCAAAACTTATTTGACTAGATAGTTCCAAAGAAAAAGGGTCATCTACATACAACTGCAAACTGTTTTGGGTCTTCATAGGAATATTACCTCAGACTTCACCCTTCTTTCTCCACATTCAATCATCTTTCTAATCATTTAAAACTTCTGCCTCTACTGCCTGTCCAATACCCCTCATTTTTTTCATTGCAGGATCTCACCTTTCTAGTCATGGTGAACATGTTACTTATATCACTAATATCTCCTGGATGGTGCAAATAGTTAAGTACTCCATTACTAGCTGAAAAGCTGGCAGTTTCAACCCACCCAGAGACATCTCAGAAGACAGACAATCTGCTTCCAAAAGATCATAGCAGCTTTACTCTGCATACATGAGGTTGCCATGAATGGAATTAACTCAACAACAGCTACTAATAATGACGTTTCACGTGGAGTCCCGAGTGGTGTAAATGGTTAGAAATTCAGCTGCTAACCAAAAAGTTGGAGGTGTCAGTCTACCTACAGATACTTTGGAAGAAAGGCCTGGTGATCTACTTCAAAACACCAATTATTTCAAATGCTATGGAGCACATTTCTACTTCAACACACATGAGGTCACCGTGACTTGAAGTCAGCTTGATGGCAACTGATTTTCAATGGGTAAGTTGCACATACTTTATATTGACTATCTCTAATTCTCATGAACTTTGCTGGTAGATGTATTTACTTTCTATTAATTCATAACAAATTGCCATAAATTTAATAGCTTATAACAACAGACATTTAATATTCAATAGTTTCATTGGGTAAATGGTCTATGTGGTAGTTAAGGTTGTGTATCAAGTTGACTGGGACTGGTTGAGTGACTGGGCAGCTGGTGGTAGTTATTCCCCATGGTGAGACTGGCAACTCCATGGTAGAATCTACTGGAGTAGCTGTTTTAGAGATGTGGTTTGCTTCCACTATGGAAGAAGCAGCTTTGGGGAAGGTCTCTAGCTTTTTGGCATGCTTGGACCCTCCAGGTAGCCAAGTTTTCATTCAGCAGCTTGCCATGCTCTGCCAATCTTGGGACTTTTAATGGACTTGAATCAATGGCCTGCTGTGTGGTTTGGTAATATTGGTACCACGCCTGTTCACTTGTTGACCTTGAGTTTGCTAGCCCCAGCAGCCAGTGGCTGCCTGAGTGAAGAGATGGCTCTAGCTTCAGTGGGCTAGAGCAAAAGGTATAGCTGAAGCCCAAGGTCAAGAAGCTTTTACCCAGCCTCTAGGGTCTGGCACTTTGAACTCATACTTGAAGCCTCCAGAATCGTGAGAGAATAAACTCCTGTTTGTTAAAGCCACCCATTTATGGTATTTTCTTCTATTAGAGCAGCACATAGATAACCAAAACCGTCTTTGTGTGCCTTGACTTTGTGAGTCTTGAGTCCTCTGCTCAGAGTCTCACAAGACTGTAATTAAAGTATCATTTGAATGACATTCTCATCTCAGGATCCTTTTTAAGCACATTAGTTATTGGCAGAATTCAGCTTCTCACAGTTGCCATAACCATAGACCACCCCTCACTATTGGCAGGTCACAGCATGACTGCTTCTTCAACACCGGGAGTGTTTCTCTGCTAAGGAAAGATTCAGTGCCTCTTTTAAGGGATTTCATCTTATTCAATCAGACCCACGTGGGATGATCTCTATTTTGATTAACTCAAAATCTACCAATTTGAAAACTTTATCATATTTTCTTCGGAAGGAAGGTTGGGCAATCTACTTCCATAGTGATACTGCCTCGGAAACCCAAGGAGGGGTCGCTATCAGTCGGGGCCGACTCGACGGCACATAACAACAACAACAACAACAATCATATTTTCTAAATTCCTTCACCTTTTAATACAGTGTAACTTAATAGCAGAGTGAAAACTATCATATTCACAGTACTTCCAGTCCTCAAATTCTAGGGGAGCAAATTATGCAGTGTGCGTACACCAAGGAGCAGGGATCTTTGGGTCATTTTAGAATTCTGCCTACCACAGTTCACCTCCTGGAACCAATGATTCATACCCCTTTCAGATGTGAAATAGATTCACACTCTCCATACTTCCTATTATAGCTTGGGCTTCTCCATATAATTTGTTAAGTACAGGTTTTGGGACACAGTTCCTCTACATTCATGCACCTGTAATACTAAAGAAAAAAAAAAAAAAAAACACAAGATATTTGTTCCCAATATGTTATTTATTATTATTACTATTCTTTTCAATTTACAAATCAGGGATATATCTAAAAGAAGTTGAGTATCTCAACACAGTCAATTATAAATCTGGTCCATCAAACTACAAGCTTCTGCTCTCTCCACAATTTCAAGTTATACACCACCAAACACTATTCTTAGATCATTCTCATTTGTGATCAGTGTTCTACTTGACAAACACTCCAGATGAGAATGTAAGGCCAATGACTATAAAACAAGATGAAAACAGCTAATTACTTATGCTAATTTATTGTTATGTTTTGGAGCAATATAAATAGAATAATTTTAAAAGATGTAGTGTTCTGTTACTTTTAGAATTTTACAAAAACCTATTTTTTTTTTTTTTTTTAACCTATACAGTTCTTAGGAGCTCTGGTGATGTAGTGTTTAAAGCATGTGGCTGCTAAGCAAAAGATAGGCAGTTCCAACCCACCAGCTTTGCCATGAAAGAAAGAGGAGCCAGTCTACTTCCATGAAGATGTACAGCCTTAGGAACCCTATAGGACAGTTCTACTCTGTGTCTTACAGGGTTGCTGTAAGTTCGAATCTACTCAACGACAGTGGTTTTTTGTTTGTTTGTTTGTTTATACAATTCTTCATGTAATCCCAAAAACTTGGATCTTATATATGTAAATTCATGACTCCTGGATATATAAATTCTTCACAAACTTAGCATTAGGTTAGTGAAAGACACTTCTTAAATTATCTCTGATGACATAATCAACTAGCATGATGTTGAGATTCAGAAGCATTTTGAATTTTGGTGCTACTTTAGACAGGACAGTGAAAATTAGGATTGGTATTTCTGGAACTTGATGCAAATGGGATACACACACAAAAAATGTCATGATCTCAAACATTTCAATGCATCTGATTAAAAAATGAGACATAAAAGGTTTTACTAAACTCATTGTTGTTGTTTGCCGTTGAGTCGGCCCCGACTCATAGCAACCCTTCCTTGGGTTTCCGAGGCAGTATCACTACGGAAGTAGGATTGCCCAACCTTCCTTCCGAGGAGTGGCTGGTGGGTTTGAACTGCCAGCCGTCTGGTTAGCAGGCAAGTGTCTTAGCCACTATGCTACCAGAGCTCATTAAGAACCTCCAAAAGGAGGAATGTTATGTGCTACAGAAGTCATGCTTACTTGATTACAATTCTCTGAAACATAATTTATAGTAGCTAATGTAGCATTCAGAATGTTTAAAAAAAATTTTACTTCAAAACATAGCACATGCAGATGTTGTTTATACATTTATTGTATCCCATGCTTTTTTATTTTATCTATAAGGTATGAGTTTCTTTTTTGCACATAAAGTTAACAGACTTTCAGTCATAATTTAAAAACTAAGGGTTGATGTTTCACTTATTGAACCAATGTGTTGTGACATGGAATTTTATATGAAACGAAATGGATGAATTAATAAAATACATTCTAATGAATAAAAGTAACATTGATATCAATTGATGTATTATATATTAGAGAATATGACTGAAAAAAACACTGATTAGTTTTTGTTATTTGAATACCAGTTTATTGAATGGGTGTTTATCCCTGAAGCTTGTGTGCATGTGTATGTGTGTATATATCTACTCACACACACACACATTTATACACACACATACATTATATATACTTATATCTACAATACTGTATGCCTTGAATCTAATATATTGTTGTTTTTATGTGCCGTGGAGTCAGACCCGACTCATAGCGAACCCTCCTTGGGTTTCTGAGGCGGTATCACTATGGAAGTAGATTGCCCACCTTCCTTCCGAGGAGTGGCTAGTGGGTTTGAACCACCAGCCTTCTGGTTAGCAGTTAAGTACCTTAGGCATTACACTAAAATATATTTATCCTTAAAGCCTTTGCCTTGTAAACTCACATTTATAGCTTTCTATCATATTGTTATATTTAATAACTGTTAACCTTTCTTAGACATTTCAGTGAATTTGAAACTTTAAATTTATTTTTCTTGTTTACAAAAAGGAGGGAAAAAACTTACTGAGTGGTAAGCAACACAGATATGCTGTTCTCAACACCACTGTCCCAATATTTTAAAAGTAAGACTTCTAAATTATCTTTTCTTTAAAGCCAGGGTCCAGAACTTGTTGTCTGGCTGACAAACAAGGAAATTGCCTATATGTAAGTCCATTAGACATAGCAGAAAAATAGAAATTTCCAAAAATAGTACTCCTGAACCAGGTAGTAAAATCCTGTAGGGCAGGCATTACATCTTTTTAATCCAGCACAGAAAATATTTGGTGTACTTTGTAAACAAATAATTTAGATGATGGATGAGTCTGCATTGCTAGGAATTTGTGCCACTGGAAGATGGGCCCACAGCAGGGCAAGAGGTGAAGCTTGACTGCCATGCTTCCTGTTCTGGAAAAATACTGGCTACACCACTAGTCATGAGGGCAGTGCCCAAAAGACTTCTCTAAATTAAACTTTCTGTTAACTGTTTTTACTATCATCATAATGATCGTTGCTAAAGTTACTGTTATTCTTTTTATGCAGAGACATTTATATGAAACCCCTAATGTGTGATGATTCCCACATCTCATCCATAATAGAAATTAGGCAGCATATGAATTTATGCAACAGATGCACACTTCCCAGTTACTGAAACAATGCAAGTCATTCCATAGTCTTGTCCCTTCAACAGTTTTACCTGAAAATACCTGCAGATTGGTTTCCACCGTCTACTTTATTCCCTAATTAGCAGGATTCTCCTGCAGGCAAACACCTGCATAATCTTCCCTGCTGGCCCTGGCACAAGCACGTGAGGAGAAAAGCCTATGTGTACTCTGCAAAAGGCTCTCGACCAAACTCTTGTATTTTTTTACACGACTACATATGCAGATGTGTTATATATTGAAAGTGAAAAGTGAGATCAAACCTCCTCATACAATTCTTCCTGGAAAGTCAAAGGCAGCCTAAAATGCATTGCCAGAAAATCATTTAAAATATTAATAAAATATCAACTACAGATTTGAGGAAACGAGTGGATTTTTTCCCCATTTGACAGCTTATCAGTAAGTTGTCGTTAAAAATGTTTTTTAACCCTGGGAGTGTACCTCAGTGATGATAGCCATGTATAATTCATAAAGGAAAATAGATTTAAATAAGCCTGCTCAGTAGTTCAGGGTGTGAAAATTCAACAAGGAAGCTTTTTTTTTTTACTATGCCTGCAGTCACTTTTCTTCTTCCAAGCTCCCCATCCCACATTCTATTTACTTTTTGTATTTTGGATCATAATATAATTTGTTTCCAAATGTATAGTTAAAGAAGGCAACTTTGAATGACACAAGAACAGCACAGTAAATGAAAAGTAGGGTCGTATTTTTATGTAAATCATATTTTATAAATATTTAAATTACTTTCTTTTGCAGAATGAAAGTATATGAGTACACTTTACATTACATTTGTGCTTCAAATTATGTTGAAGGAGTTTTACCTTTTAGAATTATTGTTCTCAATGATGTGTATTAAATTTTTTCTGTTCTTACATAATTCTTCAAGACTTTTTTCTGAGTCATGTTCTGAGAAGAGGAAAGATAATCTAACAGTGTCACTGCATGCAACAACAGAAGGATCTTTTCCTCATCTTCAAAATTTTTAAATGTGATACAGAATGAATATCAAAGTCACATTTTCTTTGGAAGAGCAATAATTATATAGCATATGACTTACAAAAAATACACTCCAATCTTACTAATTCAGATCTTGCTAATTTTTGTTTTGTGATATTTCAAAGATTGTGAGTAAGTGTGCATTTGGAGGAAAAAAAAAGTGATTATGGTTTGAAAAGGAAGGAAACAATGTATCAAATCTGATTACTTTCAATCTGAGAAAAATGTAATGGTGGCAAAATAAATCCACTGTGTATTATATGCTTATTATATGTCAGGAATTGTGATAGTGTTAGGATGTAATTTCTGTTAATGTTTAAATATCTATGGAATAATTTGTGTGATCCCTGTTTTTCAAACAGTAAAACTACAGCCCAGAGAGTTAAGTGGTTTTTTTCATGGTCATATGACTAAAACTGTCAATTAATTCAAGTTTGTCTTCAATGGAAAAATGCTTTATATGCTATTAACTTTGGTTTTGTACTACTAAGATTCCAATGGAAAAGGATTTTTGTGTCCAAAGCATTTTATCAATTCAAGTAGATATATTTTGAATTATCATTGTTTGGTTTAATACTTGAATTTACATTTATATCTTGATTGGTAATATAAAGTGTACTTATAAGCAATAAATCTGAAAAAGTACACTCATTCTAATTTTTCCTTTCTCTTCATTATGTCACATTAAGTTCTTACTGTATTTGAAGATGAGACTTTAAAAATAATTTAAGAAACAGAATGCAATGTAATAAATAACTTTCATGGTCCATCGTCCTGAGTAAATCCAGCACCAACTACCAAAAATTAAGTTATCCTGCATTGCATCAAACTAGAGAAATAGAAAATTTTTGCCAGAAAAAAAGAGAATGTCATTTAAGCACATGTATCACTTTCCTATCTATAAGGCTTAGCTGGCAATGAATATTTGAATAAGAAAAATATATAAATGTCCTTTAAGCTGATAGGTCATTATACAATACCTATGGCCATTGCGTCAATTCTGACTCAGAGAATTTCTATAGGACAGAATACAACCACTCCATAGGGTTTCCAAGGCTGTAATCTTTTCAGAAGCAGATTGCCACATCTTCCTTCTGCAGAGTAGTGACTGATGGCAGTGGGTTTGGTTTGGTTTGGTTATAGAGTCTAAATTACAAGACCCTAAGGAATGTCTGCAAATTATTTTTATAACAGAGTTCTAGTTAAATAGATGGTAATATTTGGGGGAAGGTTGAAGTTTGACAGGCAGAATTGCCTGCTTCTGCTACTATCTGTTATTTAATTAGCCTTGTGTGCTGATTATGTTCTCAGGGTATATATTGTGAGATGAAAACTAATAAGCAGGAATTTATTAATGAGTACTCTTAAAACTAATATTTGTAGGAGAAGGAAGAGGAAAAAAAAAGCAAAATTGTTCAAAGAAAGAAATTAGTCTGTGATGCCTTGCAACAAAGTGTCAGTCCCCAGAAAATTTTGAAGCTGGTATGGCCATTCAAAGTTGTTTCACACTTGGGCAAGGAATCTGGGTTTGTATTATTTTCTGTGAAAGCAAGGCATATCCTTGGACTCTCCTGAGATGTGGGCAGTTCCAAGACAGGGCTGATAACTAAAGGTTTTTTGCCAGCAGCAATTCCAGAAGCTGGGGCAGTTAAGTTCTTTGTTTTTGAAGGGAAAATCAAGCAGACAAGCACACATCCATAATATCTAAGTTCATCTGAATAAACTGAAAAATTTCCAAGACTGCAATATATACTGGTGCCTATGTAGCTTAAAATTGACCAACATGTACTTTAGATCGGTCTCTCTTGCACAAGAACAGTCATTAGAATCAGAGGGATGGATTTAAAAATGACGATATTATGCAATAATTTGATAAAACATGAGACTAATTATTACTATTAGATTTCAAGCATTGAGTAAAGATATTTCCAGGAAATAAATGTGATTTATGGATATAGGAGATAATAAATTATCATGGAAATCATTATTTTTCACTTCTGTTTAAAACTTGTGTGTGAGTGTGTTTTCTTTTTTGTTAGCCTAGTGCCTAAGACACTTGACTGCTAACCAGAAGGCTGACTGTTCAAACCTACCAGGCAATCCTTGGAAGGAAGGTAGGGCAATCTGTTTCCGTAGTGATACTGCCTCAGAAACTGAAGGAGGGGTCGCTACGAGTCGGGTCCAACTTGATGGCACATAGCAACAGCACAACAACAACAATATAGTAGTTTTCTAAGGAACCTTGGTAGTATAGTGGTTAAGTGCTTTAGTGCTAACTAGAAGACTGATGACACAAACCCACCAACTACTCCTCAAGAGAAAGATGTAGCAGTCTGCTTCTGTAAAACTTAGAGCTTTGGAAACCCTGTGGGGCAGTTCTACTCTGTCCTATAGGGTCACTATGAGGTGGAATCAAGACAATAGTGATGCTCCCCCTCTTTGGTTTTATAGTTTTCCAGATGGATTTATTATATTTATTATTATTATTATTATTATTATTATTATTATTACTTAGGTCTGTGCTGCTTTATGTTTTACAATTTTGCTAACTTTCTAGTCAACAACAATATGGTGATAAACCTGGGAGGCTAAATAATGTGATAAGGACCTAAAATAACACCAACTTAAGTAAATAGAATTTCTTTCTCTTTTTCTCTCACACCAAAGTTTTAATTTATGTGGCAATTCTGCTCTGCAAGAGGAGGAAAAGAAGAGAAAAACATTCCACTTTCTTAAATGTCATGACTTGAAAGTTGTACACCTTGCTTCCTCACACATCCAAATAAATAGCCAGAACATAGTTACCTGGCCACATCTAGTTGCAAGAGGGTCTGGGAAAAATAATCTTTAGCTGGGTAATCTTGAACCCTGAAAGTTCTATTACTATATAAGGGTAAATGTTTCATTTGTTTTAGTTTCTCTGCTTTTAACAGTATTCATGATGGAAATCAATGACCATTTTAAAAATGGACACATAACACAATTTTCAATTTGTAATGTGGTGTTACCATAATTGTAGGTTCAGAGCCAAATCCACTGACTGCATTTTTTTTTTTTTTTTAATTAAGGAAGATTAGTGTGTCAGGTACCAACCTCTTGCCTCTTAGCTCCAAATCCACCCTGCTTGTAGTTCCTAATTGTTTCTCCATTGCCAGCTGACATGATGCTAAGCTTCCTCAGCAGAGGTCACTGGGGAGAAGCTAGAGGAGAAAGGGATCTTCATCTGGGTCCAGTGTGTCCTCTCTCCGCAGGCTCTTGCCATGTGTAGTAGCCAGCAGTGCAAGGCATCTCCCTGAAGACAGCCTCCCACAATATCCAGAGGGAAGTTCCCCAGTGCACCATTTCCATTAACTTTTTCCAAGTGAACTTCTTGTTGGCACCTCTCTGTGAATGGTCCCTCATGTCTCCAGCACACCAGAAGGCTGATCCTTAGTGATTCTTGCTGACTTCAGTAAACTTCTCTTCCACACAGTGGGCCACAACCATACCCTCTCTAATGAGGTCTGGAACTCAGCCCTGGGGTGGTGGAACAAGTCCTATACAAGATTTGTTTTTCATTGAGTATTTTGCCTCAGTCCTAAAGATAGAATCTGCTATTTGTAGATTCTTTAGGGCTATTACTATCTTTTAGTATCCAAATCCCAGTTACTCTAATCCTCTGTTACAGATATTAAATTTTTATTTTACACATTCCTGTTGAATCTAATGAGTAGATTCTGTTTTCTGATTGAACCCTGTCTCGTACAATTAGGTACGTCAGTCATTTTAAGCGGTCGAAGTAGTTTCACCATTTCCTTTGTGAGATCTAAGATATCATTGGCAAAAATAAGGATATTTATGGCATCTTCCTATACCATTTTTGAGTCTGATTAATGTTGATGCTCAAGTATCCTCAGCATTTGGCTGAATGAAGTAAGGTTATACAAAGACAGCAATTAATTGTTTATGCATTAACACTTTGCACGTTAGAAAGTTTGGGAAATTTGTGGGAATGGAATTACCGTGGGTGCTTCAAAAATCTTATCATTGCCATGCTTTGACATTTTTATACTTTATCAACATCAGATAAGAACCATTCTTTAGAGTTCATCCAAAAACTTGTTTCTTCTCCTACACAGCACAGTTTAAAGTGTTAGTCAAGAATCTTCTCACTATAAGACGTTAAAAGAAAAATATTTCCGTTTGATAGGAAATTACTCGGCTTTCTGACTAAAGCGTCAGATTATTATAAATAGGTTTATAAGCTGCTCTGTATTCCTGTTGTTGTTGTTGTTATGTGCTGTCGAGTCGGACCCGGACTCATAGCGACCCCTTCTTGGGTTTCTGAGGCAGTATCACTATGGAAGTAGATTGCCCAACCTTCCTTCCGAGGAGTGGCTGGTGAATTTGAACCCCCAGACTTCTGGTTAGCAGTCAAGTGCCTTAGGCACTATGCTACCAGAGCTCCTGCTCTGTAGTCCTAGCTCTATTGAAATCTTCAAAAATTATAGATACAGAATTTAAGTTAAATATAAGACAGAATTTTGTTAGCTAAGTTTTTAATTGGAAAGTAATACAAAAGAATGTTTTGATCTCCATTTACTTTTCTAAGCTAGCATTTGGCCTAGGAGAATGGGAATAGATATGTTAAGTTCTTGAACTTTGGTATATACTTTAGGAGATGTGTTTTATTCTAGTTGCAGTTGCTGTTATTTATTATCAGTAAACAGTCAATAAAACTTACTAAAATTTCTACTTTCAGTTTAAAAGACATTATTTTTGCAATGTCTCAGATACATAATAAACTAGAAATAATCTCTCATTTTGTTTCATCAGGAATTTTTGCTTCGCATATTTTTTGGGCACTGACTACAGCTGTTTTACTTCAATTCCATTTTAGGGATCAGTTGTTCCTGAGATTCTTAACCAAAAACCAAACCAAACTCACTGCCATGGAGTCAGATGCGACTCATAATGACCCCCTTGGGTTTCCCAGGTGGTATCACTACGGAAGCAGATTGCCCAACCTTCCTTCCATGGAGCGACTGATACGTTTAAACTGCCAGCCTTCTAGTTAGCAGTCAAATGCCTTAGGCACTACACCATCAGGGGTTGCTATGAGTCGGGTCCGACTTGACGGAACATAACAGCAACAACAGACAATTTCCTAGAAATATGCTTTCAAGATACCAGTTTTCAGTTGGAAAAGTATGAAAATGACTTATTTAAACAAGTAAAATTTAAGTCAACTGCACCTCAAAATTCCAGCCAATAGTTAGCACTGAATTTATGACAATAATGTCAGACTAAAAGTAATTTAAATACACTGCTCTGGTCTCTGTCATGACAACACAACATTTCTTTTCTTACTCCTGTTGTCATTTTTTATCTTTTTAATTTGCCAATAACAAACAAAAGCAGCTCCTGACAAATAATTCCTACTCCTGGTGACCCCATATGCTAATGAGTAGGACTGTGCTGCATAGGATTTTTAAGGGTATAACCTTTCAGAAGCAAATTGCCGGGCCTTTGTACTGAGGAGCCTCTGGGTGAATTTGAATTGTCAACTTTTAGGTTAATAGCTCAGCACTTAACCATTTGCATCACTCAGGCACTTCTACCAAAAACAAAGTCATCCTTAAACTCTTAAATTGATCTATGAGACTTGATCTGGAACAGCCACATCAATGTTTTACTATATAGACTCCATTACCCCAAGAGCAGCAAATGAGATCTGAATGGAAATATGGATGTTATAAATATATTTAGAGGAAGATTTGTAATAAAATTATTAGTTAGTTAAACTTACTAAATAGATATTCTCACAAATACAGCTCAGTATGCCACTCCTTGGAAGGAAGGTTGGGCAATCTACTTCTGTAGTGATACTGCTTCGGCAACCCAAGGAAGGGTAGCTGTGAGTCAGGTGCGACTCGATGGCACATAACAACAACAACAACAACAACAATATGCAGGCTGAAGGCCTAAAGAGCAGGAGATAAACACACATAGTCTGAAGAAAGTGTGCATCGGGTAGAATACTTAATTGGTTTTAGCTTTGTTGTTGTTGTTGTAATTTGGATGGATTCCAACTTTTTTGGACCAAAGTATTACCTTACATATTAAGCAAATATATAACCGAAAAACTGAAAGGTAAGAATATCTTTTTTTTTTTTCTCTTCAAAGACAAATGGTCAAACCATTTTAACTGATGAAAATACATGAAGATATTCCATTTAATTATATGTTGCATTATGTTTAATAATAAAACTCACTGCCATCAAGTTGATTCCCACTTATAGCGACCCCCATTGGGTTTCTGTGGTAGTTAAGTTTATGTGTCAACTTGGCTGGGCCTGGTTGAGTGGCTGGACAACTGCATATAGTATTTCCCCATGATGAGACTGGTAATCAACTCCATGGTGGGATCTACCACAAGCAGCTGAGTAGGTGCCTTAGAGATGTGGTCTGCTTCCTGTATACAAGGAGAAACCTTGGGAATAGTCTCTACCTTATGGCATGCTTGAACCCTCATGTAGCCATGTTGTTCAGCAGCCTGCCATGCTCTGCTGACCTTGGAACTTTTAATGGACTTGAATTAATGGCCTGCTTGTGATTTGGAAACATTAGAACTGTGACTTTTTACTTCTCAACCGTGGGTTTGGCAGCCTCAGCAGCCAGCAGCTGCCTGAGTGAAGAGTTGTCTCTAGTTCCAGTGGGCCAAGAGTAGGAGGCAGAGCTGACGGCAAAATTGAGGGGCTTTCACCCAGACCCCAGAGCCTGGCACTTTGAACTCAGACTTAAAGCCTCCAAACCATAAGAGAGTAAACTCCTGTTTGTTAAAGCCATCCCATTGGTGGTATATTTTGTCAGAGTGGCACTAGGAAACCAGTACAGTTCCCAAGGCACTAAGTCTATAAGGAAGTAGATTGACCCATATTCCTTCTGCCAGTGGCTGGTGAGTTTGAACCATCAACCTTCTGGTTAGCAGTCAAGTGCCTTAGGCACTATACCACCATAAGGGAGTCACTATGAAACAGGTCCTGATATATATACACTTTTCACATATTTTTTTTTTGCTTTTGTATTTTTTTTTTTTAAGTTTTAATTTTGTTGTAATTGCTAGGAATATACCCAACAAAATATACCCCAATTCAAAACTTTCTACATGTACCATTTAGTGACATAGATCATATTTTTCACCTTTTGCAACCATTCTCACCTTCCTTTTCTGAGTTGCTCCTCACCAACTAACATGAATTCACTGCCCCCTAAGATCCCTATCTAATCTTTCAAGTTGTTGGTATAAATTTGATCCCATATGGATCATTCTTAAAGGAGCATAATGCTCAGGGCAGATATTTTTCACTAGTTAAGCTAAAGTGTTGTTTAGTTTTAAGAAGACTTCAGGGGATACTTTTGGTTTAAGGTTTAAAGATTATCTCAGGGCATTATTTTCAGGGTTCATATAACTTTCATGACTGCAGGAAGTGTAGAGTCCATAAGAATTGGAAATTCTGTTCTGTATTTCCTCCTTTTGATCAAAATTCTTCTATAGACTCTTTAATCAAGATGTCCAGTAATGGTAGCCAGCACCATCCAGTTCTTCTGGTTTCATGGCAAAGGAGGCAGTTGTTTGTGGAGGCAGTTAGCCACATATTTCATGCCCTGCAGCCATTTCTGATCCCTTTCTTCCTCTGTTGTTCCAGGCAAATAGGAACAAATTATTGTGCCTTGTATGATCACTTGCAAGCTTTTAAATCACTAGGCACTATGCAATAAACTAGAAGGTAGAACAGAAGTGCTAAATATATTATTAGATCAATTAATTGGAATGTCCCATGAAACCATAACCTAAACTTCCAAATCAAGGAATCAAATCCCAAAATCCCATAAGGCTTTTAGTTGTACCTTATAAACAGCCTTAGCAGCTACTCTTTTATTGAATTTTTTGTCTGTGTTGTAAATATATCACATAACTTATCCCCAATTCAACTCTTGTAGGTATACAACGTATCGACAGAAATTATAACACTCATAATCAGCTGTGCATTCCTATTCTTAATCAATGCAATACTCCCATCACTGTGAAGCCCTCTTTCCCTGCTCCCAAACCTGCTAACAACTAATAAACTTTGTTCTTTAAACATATGCCATTCTTATCTTTTTACTTGAGTGAGGTTATACAATATTTACCCTTTTATGATTGGCATATTTCACTCAGCATAATGTCTTCCAACTCTACCCATATTGTAGCATGAATGAATTGTAGCATGAATGAAGTCTTCATTTTTCTGATTGGCTGAATAGTATTCCATTGTACATATGTACTACATTTGGTTTATATAATCATCTGTTTATGAGTATTTCAGTAGTTTCCAGTTTGGGGCTATTGTAATGCTGCATTGAAAATTACTGTACAAACCTCCACTTGAGTCTCTCTTTCATGTCTTTTGGATATGTACCTAGGAGTGGAATTGATAGATCATATGGTAGTTCTATTTTTAGTATTTTGAGGAACCACTACACCATTTTCCACAACAGCTGCACCAGTTTGCATTCCCACCAGCAAGGAGTAAATTCTCAAATTTCCACACATCCTTGCCAATATTTGTTATTTTCTTTTTTTTTAATTTTAGCTTATCTTGTGGGATTGAAATAGTATCTCACTGTGGTTTTGATTTGCATCTCTCTGATGGCTAATGATGTTAAGGATCTTTCTATGTGTTTGGTGCCATTTGAATGTCTTCTTTGGTGAAAAGTCTAATCAAGTCTTTTTCCCTTCTTATGATTGTGTTGTTTTTTTGTTGTTAAGCTGCTGACATTTTTTAAATTAACATTTTATTGTGATTTGGCTGAAAATTTACAGGGCACATTAGTTTCACATTCAACAATTTGTACACATTTTGTTTTGTGACATTACTTGCAATTCCCTCAATGTAGCAGCACTTTTCCCACTTCCTCCCTGAGTTCCTTGTTTCCATTCATCCTTCTTTCCTATCACTTCTGAACTTCTCAACTTTGTTTTGGGGCAAATGCTGCTCATGTGGTCTTGGGCTGATTGTTCTGAACAATATTTTCTTCACAGGTATTATTATACTTTATTAATTATTTATTATTTATAGACCTGTCTGGGAGTTCTGGTGGTGTAGTGCCTAAGGCATTTGACTGCTAACCAGAAGGCTGGCAGTTCAAACCCACCAGCCACTCCTCAGAAGGAAGATTGGGCAATCTACCTCCATAGAGATATTGCCTCAGAAACCCACTATGAGTCAAAATCAACTCGATGGCAGTGAGTAACGTATAATGTAAAATAGGCCTGTCTGTTGTGTGGCTGAAAGGTGTTATCAGAGGTGGGTTCAGTTCCAGGTCTGAAGGGTGTCTAAGGGTCAGAGTTTCAGGGGTTCCATGAGTCTCTGGCAGACTTCAAGCCTGGGCTTTTATTATTATTATTTTGATTTTTATTCTACATTTTCTCCTCCTCTGCTTAGGACCTTCTATTTTGATTCTGATCAGAGCAGTCAGTAGTGGTAGCCAGGCACTATCTGGCTCTTCCTGTCTCAGGTTAGCAGAGGCTGTGTTTTGCCTCCACTTATTTTGGTGGTCCATTAGTCCTTCTGACTAGTTGTGTCCTTGAGTCTGTGATTTTCTTCACTCTTCCTTGCTCTGGATGAGGACAGACCAATAGCCACATTTTAGATGGCTGCTCGCAAGCTTTTAAGACCCCAATTGCTACTCACCAAAGTAGGATGTAGAACATTGTCTTTGTGGAGTATGTTGTGCCAATTGACCTCAGTGTCCCCAAGATTATGGTCCTACAACCTCAAGCTCAATGACTCAATCTCTCAAGTTGTTTGGTTATAGCTAAGAAGTTTCCATGCCTTTGCCCCTGTATGCTCTACTATAGGCACTACACCACCAGAGCTCCTGGATATATTTGTAGCATGCACAAATATTTATCTAGAAATATCCTCTGGCAAACCTTTATATAAATTTGTAAGTGTAATCCGATATACTATCCCACACCTGTTCATCTTGCATATCTACCTATACAATCCACTTATAAATTATTATTTTCTATCTATTATTACAGGATTGTATATGTATAGTATGTACCTTTGTTATCTTTAATTTTTGTGCTCCTCCTAATGTCTTCCTTTTCTTTGATCGTATTGTGCTGACCCTTATTGCATATTGCTTTTTCCTTTACCCAACTTAATATATATCTACACTCTAATTTCCCCTTACTTTTCCTCCCACACCTGGTAACCTTCAAAGAATGATTTTCTGTTTGTAAACATTTTCTTGACTTTTTACAGTAGAAGCCTCCTATAATATGTGTCCTTTTGTGATTAATTTCACTCAGCATAATGTCCTCTGGGTTCATCCATATTATGAGGTATTTCACAGTTTCATCATTATTCTTTAAAGTTATGTAGTATTCCATTGTCTGCATGTACCATAGTTTATCTATTCATCATTTAGGTCATTTCAAGCTGTTTGCTTTTGTGAATAACGCTGCAATGAACATGAGTGTGCATATATCTGTTCATGTTACAGCTCTCATTTTTCTAGGAAATATACCTAGTAGTGGGATTGCTGGATCATGTGGTGAAGTCCCTTTTCCCTACTTCATCTTCTGCTGTATGTACATATTTAGTTGTGTTTGGTGCTCTGTTTATGCCATGTATTAGGGCTCCTAGTGTTGCCTCTACTTTTCCCTTCCATAATCTTTGTAGGTTTAGGTTTTATGTTTAGATCTCTGATCCATTTTGTATATGGTGTGATGTATGTGTTCTGTTTCATTTTTTTCCAGATAGGTATCCAATTTTTCCAGCACTCTTTGTTAAAGAGACTGTCACTTACTCTTAATAGACTTTGGCTCTTTGTCAAAGAGCAGCTGTCTATAGGTGGATGGATTTATGTCTGGGTTCTCAATTCTGTTCCTTTGGTGTACGTGTCTGTTGTACAAGTACCAGGCTGTTTTGACTATCATAGGTATACAGTAGGTTCCTAGATCCAGTAGTCTGAGGCTTCCTACTTTGTTCTTCTTCTTCAATAATATTTTACTTATTTTGTTTTGCTTTTTACTTGTTTTGGTGAAGTCTTTTGATGAACAGAAGTTTTTAATTTCTTATGTGGTCTCATTTATTTATTTTCTCTTTTGCTGTTTTTGCTTTTATATTAAATAATCCATTGTTAAGTGCTAGGCTGCCAGTGTCACCCTGTTTTTCCTTCTAAGAATTTTTTTAGTTTACTTGTACATATGTGTCATTAATCCATTTCAAATTTATTTTTATGTTTGGTGTGAAAAAGAAATCCTCTTGCATTTTTCTGTACGTGTATGTGGAAATCCTGGTTTTTTTTCTTTTTTTCTTTTTTTAAATTTTGAAGCCTGTTTACAGACCAGGTTTTGTGAAAATAGCTGACACTGTTTAAACTGGGTCCTACGTAAATGCCAAAGGAACTTTATACCTTGATTAACAGGAACACTGAAGAAACAAATCTCAGATTAACTCAATTTTTGTTTTAGCTATGAGGCTAACATTTAATGTGTTATAAATCTGTATTGACATAGAATAACAGGAATATGTGTTCCATGCAATAAAGACATTCTCTCTCTCAGGCAAAATAATTTCATACGCACACAGATGTAGAGTCTATTCTTAGATCTCATTTCTGTTTATAGCCTTCTTTAGGAATTAAAAACAAATAGCAATGCATGATTGACAAGTCAATGTCTACAGAGACTGTAACACAAAAGCCAGAAGTTAATTATGTATAGTAGTTAGATAAAGGGAAACAAAAAAATGAAGCAAAACAAAAAAACTCTGAACTTATACTATAAGTTCATATCTATACATAAGATAGCCCTTTTGGAGTCTATTAGAAGCATAACTTAATAAATATAAAGTGTCTACACAATCTAGCAATTTGATTTTCAAGGCACTAGAAGACTTAGCCTTCTAAGGGGGGGGGGGGTATATACATACATATATATTTAATGAAAAGTGCTGAAAAACCAGACAATTAAAATTGTCAATAAATTCAAAGCTTAAGGACTTAGGTGAAGTGCCCATTGTTATTTATCCAGAAGACAGAACAAGTATTTCTTATATATATATACTTAATACTGAGGGAGCCCTGGTAGCATAGTGGCTAAAGCACTTGACTGCTAACCAGAAGGCTGGCGGTTCAAACCCACCAGCCACTCCTCGGAAGGAAGGTTGGGCAATCCTACTTCCATAGTGATACTGCCTTGGAAACCCAAGGAGGGGTCGCTATGAGTCGGGGCCGACTCGACGGCACATAACAACAACAACAACAACTTAATACTGAAGTTAACAGAAGTGACAGAAAATAAAAAGTTTTCTCTGTAACATTGAAGTGAAGGGGAGAGGTGTCATTCCCCAATTTGGATTATTATTTTCTAATTTATAAGTGTATTAAACACAGAGATGTGAATTGCATGCGCTGCTTTACCCTGGAGGGCTTACATCAGTAGGATCACAGCCTTGTTGGGACTTAAAACTTCTCTGTGATAGTAATGCTACTGTGAAAGAATGGAGTTCAACCATTGTCTTTTTTTGACAATCAACAGAAGTCCCTTGATATTATAAAGAAACGTTCATTTGGAATTTTAAGTACTTGATACATTAGTCCAAAAACCATTAGTGAACATTCATGTGCCTAAAAAATTCATTCATTCTATATACCTTCTCTCCCTCCAAGCGCCAATATAAAACACCCAGAGAGAAAATCATAAAACACACACTGAAAACAAAAGATTGTTTAAACACTGTTTTCATTGGCATATCATATACCTTGAAGTGTAAGGTAGAAAATAAAAGAAGTCATCATATTTTATTTTCAGTTTAAGAGGAAGGGAGGACACTTTTGTCAACCTTTACTTAGTTTCCAGGTGAAATGCAGGGGGCTTTACTGCACATGCAATAACTTATGTTGCCACTGGATGGCAATGACAGCTTTTGTGTCTAAAATTCACATTGTACCTTTGATGCTGTTTAGTGCCACAAATCTTGACATTGAGTTTCTCAAGACATGAAAGTGTAAAATACACTGGGGCTAACTCTCCAACAACTCTCACATTCTGTTTGGACCTCTTGCCTTTTGCCCTACCCTTCCCTTAGGCAGACAATAAACCTTCTTCACTTGCAATCACTTTTTAGGAACCTGATGATGATAAACAGAATGGCAAGTTAACAAAGAGAAAAAGGTAGAAAAAAAAAAAAAAGAGGGAGAGGAAACCACAAATGGGAACAAGAATGGTACACTAAGCTTCCAGAAGACCACTATTTCAAGAATATATTATTTAATTGCTCTCTGCTGTATAGAAAATATACCATATCCCTCTCCTCGTTCAGAAATTTATTGTCTAATTTACTTCTTTCACTTCCCCACAACTCCCCTCCTCCATGCCAACATACATACACACTTCAAAAAATTGTTTGTAGTTAGAACTGTACAATGATAAACGTTTAAGTGTCCATAAGGAATTCGTTTGAACACAATGAAGGAGGAAAAACAAAACTTTGAAAAAAAAATAATTTTAGACAAAGATCAAAATCAAAAACAAAGCCAAAGTCACTGCCATCCAGTTGATTCTGACTCAGGCTCACCCCCGTTTGGGTTTCCAAGGCTGGAGAAACAATCTTTACTGAAGCAGACTGCCTCTTCATTTTTCTGCAGAATGGCTGGTGGGTTTGAACCACCAACCTTGTGGTTAGCAGCCAAATGCCTTAAACATTACACCACCAGAGCACCATTTAGACAAAGCTAGAATGGCAAGAATTTTTATAATGAATTTTTTGTGTGGTTTAAATATGTAAATATCTGAATTTGTATTATTTCATAGGTTAATGATAATTTTAGAAGTGTTAGATACTACCATAGTTTTATTAATTACTTTGATTTTTAGGGAAAGAAGAATTTTAGCACATTCACCTTAGTAAGGGACCTTTTGTTCCAATCAGCTTTGCTGGGCTACATGGAAAGAAAGGAAATCAGATTATTATTTTGAGTAGTATGGGAAAATAATTACATGAGTAAAATAATAATAGAGAAATACTGATTTTATTTTATAAATATGTGGAATTAATATAGATAAGTTTAATTCTTATTTCATGGAAGGTACCTTTTCATTTCTATTTAATTTATATAAACTTTGACCTATACTATGCTGTGTATTTCTTAATGAATTAAGCTTGACAAAATGAATTTCGTAATGAATTAAGCTTGAAATCAGATTATTATTTTGAATAATGTATTATATCAAGCTTGATAGAAAAAAACTTGATTATAAATAGTTTACAATTAACTGACAATTATGGGAAGTAACAACATTTTATACAAAAATAACTTCAAAATTTTTAAAAAATCTACTTATATAGCTTTTTGGTGGAAATTGAAATGATTAAAAATATTACAGAATAGGGAAAAACAAAGATTTTGGAACATACTGTAATATGACTTCAATGTAGCAAGCATGGAAAAATATGTTTTTTCCAAATAAATTGTAAAACCCACTGCCGTCCAGTTGTTTCCAACTCTTAGCAACCCCTCCTTGGGTCTCCAAGGCAGTATCTCTACGGAAGTAGATTGCTCAGTCTTCCTTCTGAGGAGTGGCTGGTGGGTTTGAACCGCCAGCCTTCTGGTTAGCAGTCAAATGCCTCAGGCACTTACAAATTAAGTTTTGCTTATCTTTTTTTCTTAACAACACAGAAATACTAGATGAATACAAAAATATTATTCATTGGTAAGAGTAGAGAAAACTTCATATGAATTCATATAAGGTTATAAGTTACTTTTAATTTTGCATGATTAGTTTTTGCCAGTCAGTGGAGAGATGTATTGATGTATTTAGTTTCTCTCTCTCTCTCTCTCTGTCTCTCAAGGATAGAGTGTGAAAAAAAAAAAAGCAAGATAAAGACAGATTCTTTCTATTCTTTATATTTCTCATAAGCAGACCATACATGTATACCAAACTCAAAGGGAGCTTTAGTGGTGTAGTGCTTAAGGCATTTAACTGCTAACCAGAAGACTGGGGGTTCAAACCC
>NW_006921615.1:13063916-13071416 GCF_000298275.1 Orycteropus afer afer
AAAAAAAAAAAAAAGGCAAGACAAAGACAGATTCTTTTTATTTATTTTCTGTTATTTCTCATAAGCAGATCATACACATAAAGGACAACTAAATCAAGCAAGCACAGAATGTTGTTCTCAAGAAAAATGAAATGATCGAGTTCCATCTTTTAACAATATTGTTAGGTTCTCATGTGAATGTATGATACAATTCAGCAGCATTTCAAACCTGAATAAATTTACTTTGTTGTTTCAAAGAACTAGACTGTTTAAAATTATTAATACAGCAAAACCTCTAAATGCTGTAATCTGTGTATTGTGGAAATCTGTCAAAGAGGGAAAACGCAAATAGTAAACCAAGATAAACTCACCCTGTCAAAGGCGGAAAACTTGTGAGACCAGGAAAAACAAGGCAGTCCATTCCAGTTCTGGCTCTCACAGGTTTCTCTGTATATACTGATTTATATGTAAGTAGAATAATTTACAAAGTTTTAATTTTTGTAATTTTAATTTTGATAATCTTCAATTTCCACTTCATTGTTAAGGGAAATTTAGCCAAATGTTTTTGTATAAGAATCTGTTTCTAGGTTAATTGAAATCTTGAGAAATGAAAAGTGACATTGAAAATTGTCAGAAAGAAGACTGAGCAATCTACTTCCCTAGAGATACTGCCTTGGAAACCCAAGGTGGGTTAGCTAGGAATGGGAATCGACTGGATGGCAGTGAGTTTTTTTGTTTGATTGTTTTGCTTTGTGTTCATCTATTTAACTCATATGTGAGAAGTAATTTTTTAATTTCTTAGGTAATTAATATATTAGATTCATGGAAGCAACTATCAATGTTTAAAAATACTAGGCAAGAATTTTTTCCGAACTTTTGAATATTTAGTAAGACTCTAAAAGAGTGAAAAGTACTTTGAATTTATGTGCATATACATGCATACATACATGTAAGAAGGGACACATGTTTTCTAGAACCATCTAACATGGGATTGAGCTATATAGCTTATAGGTTCACATTTCAAATTTGTGAGTTGATGCTGTGTGAAGCATGGTTAAATATTCCACAGGATGATTGTCAGTTGCATGTCACTCAAGTTATTGAAGGAGCAGAATATGAAAATTTTATAATTTAAAGGGAATTTGTGGCTTATCCATACACATCCCTACCTCTTCCCAAAAAAGAAGACAGTTCAGAGAGAAGTTCTTGTGTCCTCAAAGTCCTTAAAAATGAACTCAAGTTGTGCTTAGCAAAATTTTCTTACCCTGGGCTTGGCTAGTGTTGCAACAGCCCTGCTTGTCAACAAGGTAAAGTAATCACACTAGATAATGTGTGAGAAGAGTTGTTTTAGAACACATGAGAAAGCATCTCACATTGTATGGGTTGTATTTTTTTATGTATTTATGTATTTATATATTTAATACATATGAATAAGAGTTCAACTTCTGATGGGGGTAAGTGAAAGAGCCAGGAATATTAACCCTGAAAGCATTTACTATTAGGAAACTTCTTTGACAAATAGCTATCCATGTAGTGAGTATGTATGTTTTCAGTCTATTTTCTTCTTCCCCAAGCTTCATGGTTCCCTAGACACGGCCAAAGAGAAATTCTCAGTCCAATTAAGTGTACAGATTCCATCACTTGCACTCTGTTCTTGCTTTGCCTTCTTAATACTTATGTTACTGGGTTAATATTTGTTCTCAGCTATTTCCTTATTCTCTGTGTTGAACCAGTCTTCCTGAAAGTCTACTTTCTCTATAGATCTTTAAATTACATGAATAAAAATGTTTTTAACTAAGGTCATTAAAAGGTTCACAGAAATCCTTTCATGATTTTAAGACTAGTCAACAGCTCAGACATGAGCACAGATAGAAAAGAGGTGCCAAATGGAAAAGCCCAGTTCTTGACTACATTCTCTTCTATCACTTGTAAGTTAATACTCACTGATAAATTGCTAAAATGCCACAAAGCATACCAGGCATCTGAGGTGATGGAATGAACCACCAGAAGACTGCAAACAAAGGAAGAGTTGCAAATACAGATTTTGTGTGACATGAGAAAAAAATCACGGTGTGTGGCTCATTTTTTCTCCAAAAATATAAGCTGTTATGCGTAAACAAAATAAAATGAGACCAAAACACTAACAAAATGATAACAAAAATTCCAGATACTCATTAGCTTACAGATTTATAGAGTCTGTCTCCCTAAAAATGACCGCCTTTAATTACTTTTAGATGAACAACTTTGGATTCTATATTTTAAACACAAAAATAAGACTTACTTAATATAATGGGGTTGTTGTTGTTGTTGTTGTTATCTGCCGTCAAGTCGTACCCGACTCATAGCGACCCCTCCTTGGGTTTCCGAGGCAGTATCACTACGGAAGTAGGATTGCCCAACCTTCCTTCCGAGGAGTGGCTGGTGGGTTTGAACCGCCAGCCTTCTGGTTAGCAGTCAAGTGCCTTAGACACTATGCTACCAGAGCTCCTTATAATGGGGTAGTAATAAGAAATAGAAGAGAAGAATATAAGAAAGGTCTATAGGGTGAGAATGAACTCTAGTTTAATATAAAGTTTCTCTTAAAGAAATTCGATTCTGTTCCATTCAGGTGGCATTTTCCTCAAACTGTTCTCTCTTGCTATTTACCTTAAGACATAATATTTAAACTACATATATGATCACAACCTAACTAAATATCAACAAGGATTTTACACATTATCATATCTAAATACGTTTAGTAGCCTATTCTATAGAACGGCAAGCTCAAGAAGATGTGTTTCTTTTTTGTGGACATTACACGAGGCAGAAATCAATTCTTCAGAATTATCTTAATTATAATTGACTGGCTCCATTTTTTTCTCATCAAACATCTTGCCTGACACATTAATTTTACACTTAAGACAAATTGATAAGAAAATTAATATTTTGCATAATTAAGTAGAGAATTTAATAATGTCACCAAACTTTAGGTGACCAAGCCCTTTCTCTCTCACACACACATACACATATAAGACAGCATCCAAGTAAGTCAGAGTGAATGTTTCCAAACCTAAACCATGTTAATAGCAGTGTTGTGTTTGGAATCAACTTCTCGTTCTGGTCATATCTTTCCTTTCTTTGAGACAGCATCTCATTTCTGGACATTATGTTGCACTTTTGAAAACTTGCCTTATATTATGGTTATTTGTGTACTATTTTTTTTTTTTTATCCACATTTCTATTATCTAGATGACAGTGCAATGGTTAAGCTTTTGACTGCAAATGGAAAGGTCGGCAGTTGGTACCTACTAGGGACTAGTCAGGACAAAAGACCTGGAGATCTGCTCTCATGAAGGTAGCAGGCTACATACGAGGCAGTTCTATTCTGTCTTTGTAAGTCAGAATCAGCGTAACAGCACACAACAGATGAAAAACTTCATACCAACCCTCAGATAAAAACTTTCTTGGGGTGAGAGTTTTGTTTGTTTTCAGCTTAGTCTCTTAGTTTCTAGTTCAATGCTATATATATATATATATATATATTTTTTTTTTCATGAATTCAGTGATTATTTATTGAGTACTTATTTTATGCTAATTCTATATACTAAACCAAGGGAATGTTGCCCATATAAAACAGACAAAAAAACACTTTTCCTTATATTGCATATAAATCTAATAACTAGAAAGCACCATACAATGGATTAAACACTCAGACTTTTTGGTCAAATCTGAGTTCAAATCTTGATTCAAATCTTGATAACATCTATGTGTTATGTTGCCACACTTATTTCTTTTCTTTTTTTTTTTTTTTAAGATTTTTACCTTTATTTTATTGACTATGGAAAGGCATTTGACTGTGTGAATCATAACAAATTAAAGATTAACTTTTTTTAAAAAAATGTGATTTGGGTGAAGATTTACAGAGCAACACTTATTTCTTAGCATCAGTTTATTCACCAGTAAAAGAGGGATAATGCTTACCTTAGAGTTTTGCTGCACTAAATTTATAATATATGGTAGTTACATAGTATTTAATATTTGTAATAAAGGGCTTTGTGGCACAGTGCTTAAGGCATTTGTCTGCTAACCAGAAGGCTAGTGGTTCAAATCCACCAGCCACTCTGTGGAAGGGAGACTGGGCAATCTACTTCCATAAAGATTTACCACCTCGGAAACCCAATGGGGTCTCCATGAGTCAGAGTCCACTTGATGGCAGTGGGTTTGTTTTTCGGTTACTTGTAATATTGCAAATTTTCTTCCCTAAAATGCTATTAACAACCTGCTATGATTGCATGTTTAAACAGAAATGATACATCATCACTGGGGCAAATATTTATGGCATGTCACTTCTCCTATTTAAGTGCTGTGTATCTACTTATTGATACAGTGAGAGGAACTGTTCTAGATTTCTTCCTGAAGAAACATTTCAATATTTAATTTTGCACTTAGGGTATCTTAACTGTATTTATGTTTAAAATCTCTGTGACTGATCTAGGAGCAGATAAATTGTCTTATCTTTTCACCTTTTCATTAAAAATAAAAAATAATTTATAAATTGTACTCCTTATTTTACCTTAAATTCATTTGAAAGTAAAGTTGTGAATTTTTCCTTAAACTTTAAATTTAAAAATTTGGCTTCATTATTTTCTGACTTCATTTAAAGCATAATATAAAGAATCTAATTTAATATTTTTTCAAAGTAGACAGTTTTCCCATCATTATTTGAATAGTACATGTATTGATATTAAGTTCATAATATATTTATGGTTGTACAGTAAGTTTTGTAGGAGCTCTGGTAGAGTAGTGCCTAAGGCACTTGATTGCTAACCAGAAGGCTGGAGGTTCAAACCCACCAGCCACTCCTTGGAAGGAAAGTTGGGCAAACTACTTCCGTACTGATACTGCCTCAGAAACCCAAGGAGGGGTCACTATGAGTCAGGTCTGACTTGACAGCACATAACAACAACAACATAACAGTACATTTTTTTATCTACTAGATATAAATATTATTAGTTATATTATTATGGTATTACTTATTTTATTAGTGTATGTTCAAACTTAGTGTACTATATTTTTTGGTTTGAACATCTCTTTTGTTCTCTGGTTTTTAACCTTTGTTATTAACTCTCAGGAGTGTTTATAAACTACTTATAAAGTAATGAGGAGCTCTGGAGGAGCTCTGGTGGTGTAATACCTAAGGCATGTGACTGCTAACCAGAAGGCTGGTGATTCAAACCCACCATCCACTCCTTGGAAGGAAGGTTGGGCAATTGACTGCTATTCTTACCAGGAAGTCCTTGCATGATTCAAATGGTTAGTTAATTAGCTACTAACAGGAAGCTTCATGGTTCAAACCCAGTAAGAGATATTCTAGAAGAAAGACTTGACTTGCTTTGAAAGATTACAGCCTTGAAAACTCTATGAAGCACAGTTCTGATATACATGGGGACATCATGCATTGGAATGACCTTGAGGGCAAACTTGGTTTGTTTTTCTTGGTTTATTCTTACCACAGTAAGCAAATATATCTTTTAATGAATATAAATATATACCTCAGTAATTTTAGACTCAAATATCCCATGCTTCGAATTTTTAATATGATCCATCTCTTCACCTACTGGTAGATCTTTAAGCAAATCTATTAAGAAGTTTGTCCATGAGCAATTTTTGTTCGGCATCCTGAATCCTGTAGATCTAAGAATAAAAGTAATTCTGTTTTCCTAGTGCACATATTTCTATATGCTTGACCAAAATATTCTTAGACCAAAATATTTTTCTCTCAAAACTATGTCCTCATAGTTATATCGTATTCTGGCCCCTTCAGTTAAATATAATCTGAAAACAATGTAACCTTTTAAACCTTTTCTCCAAAAAGTTTTTATTTTTTTCCCTGAATATTAAATTCAAACACTTTACTAAGTTTAAGTAATTTTTATGACTTTATTTAAACTGAATTTTATTATGAAAAAATATAACTCTTAAACCCAAGTACAGGCTATAAATTGCCATTGCCCATTATACAAATTTTTAAAATATTATACCATGTATTTTTAATTATCTTAATTTTTTTCCTAAACTATTTTTAAGAATGTTCTAGACTTCATGTCATTCCAAGGAGCTTTGGTGGTGTAGTGCCTAAGGCATTTGACAGCTAACCAGAAGGCTGGTGGATCATACCCACCCACCAGCCACTCAGTGAAAGGAAGATGGGGCAATCTACTTCCATAAAAATGTATCACCTTCAAAACCCAATAGGGGTCACTATGAGTTAGAATCCACTTGATGGCAGTGAGTTTAGTTTAGTTTGGTTTGGTTTGATGTCATTCCACCCATACATAGTTACAGATGCATGTTGCATAATATGGATATTTTCTGATATCACTGTGTCATTATTATGTCGAACACATTTATGTGGAACTTGGAGACACAGACACACACAGACACACACATGCACAGAGTCATCAGGTAGATTCAGACTCCTCGTGACCTTACAGGACAGAGTAGAACTGCCAATAGGGTTTCCAAGGTTGTAATCTTTACAGAAGCAGACTGCCTCTTCTTTCTCCTGTGGAGCCACTGGTGGGTCAGCAGTGGAATTCTTAATCTTTGAGAACTTTTTAACCTGTATACTCAGGAAGTGTCTTTTTGTATTTTGTTTTGTATTGCTTGTGCATTTGTTTGGTTTTGCTGGATTCTTGAAAAACATTCTCTTAGTAGATGATTAATGAAAGCCTCAGCTGCTTTGCTTCATTCCTCACTAATGTAAATTATTGTGTATCTTTCTTTCCTCCATAGCATCCCTTGTTATTACAAACTTTTTCCTTTTGATTTGTGTATTTATAGACTTATATCATTATTAGTTATTTCATTTTCTAAATTGTCAGTTACATTCTTTACTAAAGCTAAAGCTAACTTTAATTCTTCTATTGTGTTATATTCTGTCACATATTTAAAAAATATCTTTGTATCTTTGCCAGCAACATTTATTCAATATTCCTTCACATTCTTTTATTTTGACCATTTTATATGTATTTCATATATTTATGTCAACATATGGTTTAAAATAAAGCTGGTGTCTATTTCTTTAATGAGGTGTAATTTAACACTGTTAACACTGGAAATTGATATTATCCTGTTGATGGATATCATTTTCTATATTGATATTGTAGGAGCTCTGGTAATGTAGTGCCAAAGGCACTTGACTGCTAACCAGAAGGCTAGAAGTTCTAACCCACCAGCTACTCCTCAGAAGGAAGACTGGGCAATCTGCTTCCCTAGAGTTACCACCTTGGAAACCCAAGGAGGGGTCATTATGAGTTGGAACCAGCTCAATGGCAGTATTACCAGAATCTCACAAACATTTTAGCTGGTTTTCCTGCTGATACGCTTTTGCCTTAGCCAACTGTGAGGATCAAGTAAACATTTAAATTGCTTGCCTCCACTGGAAATCAGCAGACTATTTTCTTGCTTCTTTTTTCCTGAATTCTTTATATTAGAATTGTTTCCTAAGTAACTTAAAATGTTGATAATTTGTCATAGTGG
>NW_006921615.1:13076416-13077622 GCF_000298275.1 Orycteropus afer afer
TTGGTTGGTTTTTTTTTAGTTCTCAACTCAGGAACTTTGATTTTTTGATTTGCAGCCCCCACACCAGACTCATTTAACAATATATGAAGAGAGATTTTATTTTAACAACTGATAATAGGCATCTACTGGCTATTGTTAAAATAAAATCTCTTTTCATATATTGTTCCTCGGAAGGAAGGTTGGGCAATCTGCCTCGGAAACCCAAGGAGGGGTCGCTATGAGTTGGGCTGACTCGATGGCAAATAACAACAACAACAACAACTGGCTTCTAGAATAGGGATGTAGCTAAATATCCTACAACCTCAGAGTAGCACCTTAACAAAAATTGTTGTTATTAGATGCTGTTGAGTCAGTTCCAAACATAACGACCTTTTATGTAATAGAATGAAACGTTGTCCGCTGCACCACCCTCAAAATTGTTGCTATACTTGAGCTCATAGAAGCAGCCACTGTGCCAATCTTTCTCATTGAGGGACTCCCTCCTTTTCACTGACCCTTTACTTTAGCAAGCATCATGCCCTTTTCCAGGGACTAGTCTCTTCTGACGACAATATGTTCAAAGTATATGAGATGAAGCCTTCCCATCCTTGCTTCTAAGGAACATTCTGGCTGTATTTCTTCCAAGACAGTTTTGTTCATTCTTCTGCCAGTTCATGGATATTCTTCACCTACACTATAATTCAAAAGCATCAATTAATCTTTGCTTTTCCTTGTTCATTGTCCAGCTGTCCCATACATATGACACCCTTGAGAATACCATGGCTTGGGTCAGGTGCACTTTAGTCCTCCAAGCGATATCTTTGAATTTTAACATTTTAAAGGTTCTTTTGCAGATGTGCCCAATGCAATACATCATTGGTACTTTTGATATTTTAGACCAACAAAAAATTTTATGGTCTAAAAGATCAATAATTCAAACGTTGAGAAACTCTAATGTAGGATGATCACAGATTCTGGTTGTCCTGGGATAGTCCTGGTTCACATTTATTATTCTAGTGTAATTATTAATATCTTGCTCTTTCACTTTAAAAAATTATATGGTCTATGGTTATGCTATGTGTATGTGTTCCTGGCATCATGGTTCACCTCTGGTGTGAGAGCTGTATCTCTGTCCCCCTCATGTCAGTGGAGGTATATCTCATCTCACCTGGTAACTAATCTTGCCACATGCTATGTCCTCTTCATTGTGACTTGTCACTAAGAGGG
>NW_006921615.1:13085212-13096847 GCF_000298275.1 Orycteropus afer afer
CTGTATTTATTGGTTTCCCTTTTCTTTGTTGAAGAGGGTCTGTGCAATCCTTCTGCCTAGTCCGCCATCTTGCCCCGCCTCTCCCCAACTCCACAAGATTACTTTTAAGCCATACTGTCTACACCTTATTCAGCCCCTCATTGTTACACCTCATGTGGAATAACCTTGGAGTTCTTGCCTTCTGCAATTTTTGCCTGCATTTTTATATGGTGTCTTCCTTCTGTATGTCTCAGTGTGATTTCTAGTGGCAATGGGAGGACTGCCCCTACAACTCTGTGATCTCTCCACACTCATTCAATTTGTTCTTAGTGTTCCTATCTTACTAGTGGCATCTCTTCATCCTAAAGTTGATGGAGATGACTAAACCACTTTCCAGGTACCTGTTTAAACCAGCCCTATATGTACATTTTGGTCCTTTTTTCTGCACTCTTGGTGGAACTCTTATCACTCTGGAGCCAAAAATATTGTTCTGTTCAAGTATAGTGATTAAGGCTATAGAATCACACTTAGTTTAAAATCTTCTCCTTACCAACCTGTGATTTCAGGCAAATTACTGAACTCTTTTCATCTGTAATCTGGGGAGACAAAGACCCCTTCCTCATAGGTTTCTGTGGGACTAGGTAAGTGAATGTATGTAAAGCCTTAGCAAGGTACCTGGAAAACAGAAAGCACTATGGAAGTTTAACTATAAATAACACTTCACATAAAAGGCTGCATTAATAATTATTGTTTCCTTCTGAATGGTTTTATAATAAGTCATGCACCAAATCACCCAGGTTTGGTTCTTGGTGTTGAACAAACAGTTTAGAAGCCCCCAAGTTTTTTTTTTTCTCTGTCAAATATGTGATGTTTGTCAATGAAAAGTATTTTGGATTTCAAATAATTATTCCTAATATGGATTTAAATATTTATTTGAAAGTTTTTTTTAAAATTATGCTATGTTTCTCCAGAGGCAGGGTATGACGTTAGCTCTGGCACAAAAGACCTTGAGGGTCGCTATGAGTCAGGATCAATTTGAGGGCACACAACAGTTAATACAAGGAAGCATGGAAAAATAAAAATCCCACTTAAAAATTATAATTTTTCATGTGTAAATTTGTATAATTTAGAAGTTTGATGCCAGAGATAGGGAAGTTTTTGTATCTATTAATAAAATAAGGGCTCCTCCTTGTTGAAATCTCTCAATATAAATTGTAGGACTTACTATTTTTGAGATATTTTAGGATAGCAGATTGCCTAAGGCATTTGACTGCTAACCAGAAGGCTGGCAGTTCAACTCCAC
The DNA here is from genome assembly GCF_000298275.1 of Orycteropus afer afer. Classification (NCBI taxonomy): domain Eukaryota; kingdom Metazoa; phylum Chordata; class Mammalia; order Tubulidentata; family Orycteropodidae; genus Orycteropus; species Orycteropus afer. The sequence continues at coordinate 13,086,495 of NW_006921615.1, forward strand.
CAGCCACTCCTCAGAAGGAAGACTGGGCAATCTACTTCCATAGACATATTGCCTCAGAAGCCCAAAAAAGGGTCACTATGATGGGAAATGACTCCACAGCGGTGAATACTTGCAGGATATCATTTAATCTGGCCATCTTATAGAGTAGACATTATCTTCATTGTGTAGATAGTGAAAATAATAATCAGAGAAAATAGGTAATTCTCCCCAAGTCAGAGAACTAGTAAGTTAAGCGAATAATAAGTAACAGCACCAAGATTTAAACCTATGGTTACTGATGCTCAGTGATACTCCTTATACCACAACTACCTTCTATTTACCTTATATTCAACTTCTATTCCACACATTCTCTTCCCCCTGATGATGCAAAGTCACCATTACATGGATCATTTATTTTAGAAGTTTGAAATTTAATCATGTAATGTATTCTATTATGAAATCAATACTTTTTCCTTTGTCTTCCTTGCTTCTACATACAAGGAGTTTATAAATTTGTTCTGTTCACTGGATAGTTTAATAGCTCTTAACATTTCAGCAATAGCATTTTTCCTATCTCCTGTAACAGTGGAGTAAAAAAAATTCACCTACATAATTTACTGTGGCTGTTATAAGCAGGACACACAGGTATAGGTATCTTTGGTGTTAGAATGGATTGTCTGCCCTAGTTTTTAGAAGATGGAAGTTCTGCAGATCTCAGTAACTATTGGCCTATTTTCCGCCACTGTACTATTGCCCCAGGGCACACATGTGTATCCATGTGCATATGAAATTCTGAAAGAATGTTCATTCAAAGGCAAGATTTATACTAATAATATTGAAAAGAAGTAACATGTTAAAAACTCTAAACATCATTAGTACAAAAAATAAATATATATGATTTTAGGCCCAAAATGTCAGGAAAGAAAAGTCATATTAAAGCTTTGCACAGAAAAATAACTTTTAATCTATATCTAAGCCTTAGGTACTTATTTATAGTCTAATAACTTCTATAAGGGAGAGCGGAAGAGAATCAAGATAAAGGTATCACAAATACGCTGATACATTTTGGTTATCCCAAAATAGGTAGCAGAAGTAGCTGCATTAATTTAAGCCTTTATAGAACAATGTTTTAGCATAAAGGTAAACATGTGACTCACCTAGAAATTGGCTATTCACTTTGCTCAGCTTTGTGGCAAATGTGAGGGGAAAGGGCCCACACTATACAGAAGAGAGGCTTCAAAAAAAAAAAAAAAAAAAGGCTGTGGACATACTATGGTAATGAATCAGGAACAGCAGAGAGTGGCTAAAAGAAAAGGTGTAATTTGCACCCAAGAAGAGAATATTATAACATTCTGTTATTGGAATATTCTATTACAAAATCTCTAGAAGTATTGACTATCTCATCCGTGAAAACCAAAAGCAAGTATACTTCATATGTGCATCAATGCATGTATTCAGTCCCACTTTTACTGTGCTTGAGATGCGTCTTTTCATATTGTAATGAGATCTCTCTCTTGGGAATGAAAAATGAAAAGACAGAGTGAAGAATTTTTTTTTTAAAGATTAAAGAGAGATTTTGTGAATGTTCTCATAGCAACTACAGTTCTCTCTGTATGGACATAGTAGGATTCCAAAGGTAATTGGATAAAGAAGTATAAAATCTTAAATTTGGGGAATGTTGAAGTAAGTGAAGTGACAAAGAATAAAGGATATAAGAAGTTCAAAATATCTGGACTTATTAAACAAAGCAATTATGTAGCAAAGAGGTTAAACTAGAAGAGAATAAGATCTTTTCCAAGTTAACTCTAAATTTTGTCATGGCATTTTTTAAAATCTATGACTTCACAGTTTTAAATTTTAGATCCCTCACTTAAAAACATGAAAGTATTGTGCTAGATGGTCTAACCTTCTTTAATGCTCTTTATAAGAAACTCTAGTGGCAGAGTGGATAAGGCATTTGGCTGCTGACCGAAAGGTCAAAGATTTGAACCCAGTAGACACTCTATGTGGGAAAGAGGAGGCGTCTGCTTCCATAAAGAGTTACAACTTTGGAAACCCTAAGAGGTCGTTTTACTCTGTACTAAAGGGTTGCTACGAGTTGGACTTGACTCTACGAGTTGGACTCTACTCCATGGCACTGGGTTTGGGCTTTTTTGGAATGCTCTTTATTATTAATGTGCATTACATTAGCTCAAACGTACTTCATAGACACATCTTAAAATCTCATAAAGAACAACTCAGCAATTATGTAAATACTTGACTGAACCTCTCTGCTAAGATACAGGTAAAATCTCTAAACTAGTTTAGGTGGCATGATATTTCCTCATTTCTTGCAAAGGAATACATTTTGAGTGCCCAAAAAGATACATTAACTGAAAATATTATGAGTAGAAAATTATTTCCAATAAATATGTGTAAGGAGATGTGAAAGCCACAGCTATCAATTTCTCTCTGAATAAAATCCTTAGTTATGACTTGCTTTGAGTTTATTCCCTAATGAGAGAAAGGTTACCTTGTTAAGCTGGGAACTGATCCCAAAGTAGAAATGAAATGTGATCTGCATTTAGTAGTTATTATTATTATTTTTTTTCACCCCTAAGCAGGAAAAACAAAACAAGCTGATTTCCAATCAAACCAATCAACCAACCATTACCTTCCATTGGATTTTGACTTTTATTCACAGTGACCCTATAGGGTTGTAGGGTCTTTACGCTGCAAATCTTCATGCAAGCTCTAAAAGCTGTAAATCTTTACATAAGCAGACTGTCTCATTTTTCTTCTGCAGAGTGGCTGAATCATTGAACTTTTGATTAGCAGTCAGATGTTTTAATTACAGTGCCACAAGAGCTACTTAGATGACAACCAGAGTCGTAGAATTTCTTATAATTTGACTAGACTACTGCTAGGGAGCTCTGGTGGCGCAGGGCCTAAGGCATTTGACTGCTAACCAGAAGGCTGACAGTTCAAACCCACCAGCCACTCCTCAGAAGGAAGGTTGGGCAATCTACTTCTGTAGTGACACTGCCTCAGAAACCCATGGAGGGGTTGCTCTGAGTTGGATCCGACTTGATGGCAGTGCATTGCTTATTTAATGAAGGGCCTATCTGCTTCTAAAGCAGTCCACATAAAGGCCTATCTGATTCTTACTTTGTGTTTCAGAATAACTGGTGAGATAATTTTATCTTCATCATATATGAAAGGAAAAAGAATATATAAATTCTTTAGCCTATTTTTTTAAGGAAATTTGTTTAAAAATATAGAAAAATGTCACGTACAAAATACTAGCACACACTCAAGCATACACCATCCAGCTTGCCTTATTTATTTCAGCAGCTTTTTTAATTTTATTTTTTCCTACAAAATCAAATATCCAGTTCAAGACTGCTATCCATACTATTTCATCTCTCCAAATATTACCATTATATTGAAGGTGATGTTTCTAGTTTTTATGTGTATTTTTATGCTTTTTCTTCATATGTATGCATACATGCCACAAAGGAGATCATGCAACATAAATTATGATCCTTATTTACTTGCTTTTGTTCATACTCCCGAAGATGTATATAGGTACTTCATCTATACATTTTTAGTTCATTTCAACTACTATATTACAATACTATATCCAATTTATTCTTCCTTCTATTGATAGAAATTGATTTTTTTCAGCAGTTTTTCTCAGTTACAGTTTTTCTCAGTGAACATTATAACACATTTTTCATTGTGTACATGTGCAAATAGTTCTACAGGCTACAGACCTGGTAATAGAACTTCTAAATCCTGTATTTTTTAAAAAAAACATCTATATTAAATGTGGTCATATTGATCCGCAAAATGGTTAGTCAATCCATTTCCTTATCACACATACACACCCAGAGACAGAAACACACACAGATACACACAAAGACACATACATGCATTTATACATAAAATGGGTGTAATATAGTATTTTATTCTTTTTTTTAATTTGTATATTTTTTAAGTTTAAGTATATGTTCAGATATTGGCCATTTGATTTCTTCTCTGAATTACTTGTTCACACCCTTTGTTCATGAAAAAATTAGATTTTTGGTCTTTTTTTAAAAGCATATTTATAGGATTTCTTTATACAATTTGAATACCATTGCTTTGTTAGATTGCAATTTCATACTCTTATATTGTAAGTATTTTGTTACTGCATTTATGGTGACATTAACAATGGGAAAGTTTAAAATTAATATATGCAAATTGGGAAATATTTATTGAATTAGTTTTACTTTTTTTCTTGTATAAAATTTTTTTCACTATCCCAGCACAATAAAAATATTCTCCCACATTTTTCAAGAAATTGTTTTTGCTTTATATTGTTAACTTCTTAATCTACTTGGAATTTATTTTTGTATATATTGTCACTTTTAAGTGCCATCACATCAGCTCTGACTCACAGTGAGCCTATATATAACAGAAAGAAACAATGCCCTGTCCTGAGGCAGCCTCACAATCCTTGAAATATCTGAACCCATTGTGCAGCCACTGTGTTAACCCATCTCAATGAGGGTCTTCCCCTTTTCTCACAGACCCTCCACTTTGCCAAGCATGATATATCCTTCTCTAGGGAACAGTCCCTTCTGAAAACATGACCAAGGTAGGTGAGATGAAGTCTGGCCATTCTCTCTTCTAAGGAGCACTCCAGCTGCACTTCTCCAGAACAGATTTGTTTATTCTTCTGGCAGTCCATGCTGTTTTTAGTATTCTTTGCCAGTACCACAATTCAAAAGCATTGACTCTTCTTTGGTCTTCCTTATTCATTGCCCAGCTTTCAGATGCATATAAGGTGATTGAAAATACCATGCCTTGGATGAGGTGCACCTTAGTCTTCTAAGTGACATTTTTGCTCCTTAACACTTTAAAGACGTCTTTAGAAGCAGATAGGCCCAGTGTAGTATGATGTCTGATTTCTCGACTGCTACTTTCATAGGTGTTGATAGTGGATTCAAGTAATATGAAATCCCTGACAACTTCAATCTTTTCTCCGTTTATTGTGATGTCGTTTATTTGGTCCAGTGGTAAGGATTTTTGTTTTCTTAATGTCAGGGTGTAATGCATACTGAAGACTGTAATCTTTGCTCTTCATCAATAAGTGCATCATCTTCACTTTCAGCAAGCAAAGATTGTGTCATCTGCAAACCACAGGCTTAGTCTTACTCTAATCCTGGTACTGTGTCCTTCTTCATATAGTCCACATTCTCAGATTATTTGTTCAGCATACAGATTGAATAAGTATGGTGAAAGGATACAACATTGATGTACAGCCTTCCTGATTTTAAACCATGCTGTATTCCCTTGTTCTGTTTGAATAACTTCCTCTTAGTCTATGTACTCGTTCCTCATGAGCATAATTAAGTGTTCTGGAGTGCTTGTCCTTCACAATGTTGCCCCTACTTTGTTATGATCCACACAGTTGAATGCCCTTGCATAGTCAAACATCTTTCTAGTATTCTTTACTTTCAGCTAAGATCCATCTGACATTAGTAATAATATCCCTAATTCTACATCCTCTTCTGAACCCAGCTTCAATTTCTCAGAATTCTTTGTCAATATATTGCTGCAATCATTTTTGAGTTATGTTCAGCAAAATTTTACTTGTGTGTGAAACCAATGATATTGTTCAATAATTTCCATATTCGGTAGGATCAGCTTTCTTTGGAATAGGTATACATATGTATCTCTTCCAGTTGGTTGGTTATGTAGCAAGTCTTCCAAATTTCTTGGCATAAATGAGTAAGTGCCTCCAGTGCTGTATCTGTTTGTTGAAACATCTTCATGGGTATTCTGTCAATTCCTGTAGCCTTATTTTTTGCCAGTTTCTTTTGTGCAGCTTAGATTGTATGTTTTAGATTAATAATATAGATTAATATAGCTATATATTAGAACAATGTATATTTGCATTTTTCCATATGTATGGATTATTTTCCAAGCAACATTAATAGTATAAACCACACTTTGGTGGCTAATTTTTTTAATGCCATCAATGTTTATGCTAAGTTTCATTAATTTACAGATATGTCTCTGGGTTTTCTACTGAATTGGGTACTTGTTTTTGCATATCTTTTTGCTAAAACTCCTTAAAAATGTATAGTTTCCTAAAAACACTTGATATTATCTTGAATCTCCATATAATTGAATTAAAATATAAAATAAGAAGCTATACTTTAGGCTCGTAAACCTAGATACATAGCTCATGATTTCAAACATTACTACAAGAAATGAGAGAATATGTGATGTCATACAAAATGTAGAGTTTATCCATCAAGCATGTTTATTGTATAATTTACTGATGATAAAAATATGAGAATATGATTATAAATAATACATTTTGAAATTTGTTACAAATTTATTATTAAATCAAAGAATTCATTTTGCTAGAAACTCAGTCATTGAAAAAAAATGGCCTTCATTTCAAACACCATACTTGACTTTCATGTTTAGTAATAAGTTCTCTTTTCCTGGACCTAAGTTATATTTTATCAACACTTCCTTAGTCATAATGATTGAATGATTCAGTAAAAATGATCAAAACCCAATACAAGACTTGATTAACCTTCTGTTACAGGCTTTGCATGTTTTGTATTTGATATATAAAGGAACATGAGGTTATACTTCAAAATGCCAGCAAGATTCTAAATAGATATTACATTTATTATTGGGAAACATTTCATAGAAGAAAGAATTTTTTTTTGATAAGATAGAATTTTTCTAGGCATTGTTCAGTCTTGATTAAAGCAAAGATAATCTTCCCTCCAAGATAACGTCAAGAAACAAATTCAGAAACAATAGTAAGTGTTCAAACCAAAAAAACAAACTCACTGCTGTTGAGTCAGATCCGACTCATAACAACCCCTCCTTGGGTTCTTCAGGCAGTGTCACTTGGGAAGTAGACTGCCTAACCCTCCTTTCGAGGAGTGGCTGGTGGGTTTGAGCCTCCAGCCTTCTGGTTAGCAGTCAAAGGCCTTAGGCACTACGCTACCACAGCTCCTAGTAAGTGTTTAGAGGAGCAAAATTCACATTGTCTGGACAGTCAATGCTTCATTAAACAAGTAGTCATTGATCACCTATGATGCACCAAGCATTCTGTAGACACTAGAAGGTGATAATATCTAGAGAGAAAATAAATCTTAGAAGAGAAATAGAAAAATGTGCATGTGTGTATGGAGGAGGTGAGTTTCTATTTTGAACAGGGTGGACATGGGCTCCTTGAGCAGGAGATGCTGAACAAAGATTTAAAAGACAGAGGAAGCAGCTGATGCAGCTATCTAAAGGAAACCTTTCACGGGGGTAGGGAGAGCAGGGGGTGCAAAAGCTTTGGTCAGGGAATGTCTGGATTTTTGGGGGAATCAACACAACCAAAGCATATAAAAGATGAGTTCCCAGAGGTAAAGGAGGAGGAAGAGTACACAAAGAGAAAAGTTTTGCTGGAAATTAAAATAATGTTGCCTTTTACTCTAAATGAAAGGGGAAATCAATGCAGGGCTTTGAGTAAAGTCATTAATAACTTAATTTTAAGAGTATCACTCTGGCTCCAATCTTGAGAGTAGACGTAGTAGCCAAGAACAGAAACAAGGAACTAGTGGTGAGATTACTACAAAAATCTAGACAAGAGATAAGAGTGACTAGGATCAGGGTGATAGTTTAATTAGTAAAAACTAGTCAGCATTTGAATATATTTTAAAGTAGATCCCAAAGTCTTTTTGATACAATAGATGTAGGATGTAAATGAAAGAGTAGTCAAGAGTTACTCAAGTCATTTGGATTGAGAAATTAAAAGAATATCGTGTACTGAAATAAATTCTGACGATATTTAAAATAATCACATTATGTCACCTAGAACAAGATATTGGATTATATTTGATTAACTGTTTTTAGTGAAGTCATACAATTTCTGAATTTTGAAAGAATGGAGATAAAGAATGACAAATCAAATTAGAGAAACTCAGTAGTTTCATGTATATTTCTGTAACTGGCATCAAAAGGAGACCAATTTCACCCTCCTAAGTAGTGCCCAAGGCATTTGACTGCTGGCTGTTCAAACCCACCAGCCTCTCCTCGGAAAGAAGGTTGGGCAAACTATTTCCATATTGATACCGCTTCTGAAACCCAAGGAGGGGTCTCTATGAGTCGGATCCGACTCCACGGGAAAGAGTTTGGTTTGGTTTTGAGGGACTATTCTTGAGGTTACTGAAAAGACTATGGCTTGTGTTAGGCACATCTTAGTCTTCAAAGCGACATCCTTGTTCTCTCATATTTTAAAGAGGTCTTTTGCAACATGTTTGCCCAATGAAACAGGTCATTTGATTTCTTGACTGCTGCTTCCATGGGTTTTGATGGTGGATACAAATAAAATGAAATCCTTGACAACTTCAACCTTTCTCCTTTTTATTCCTTATTTACGAGGAGATAAAAATTGAGGTTGAATGCCTAGTAAGAGGGAGGAGCTCTCATTAACACACAACATCTCATTTGGACTGAAAAGTGCTGAATCCAAGGAATAAGAAGAGAACTGGAAAGTGAACAGCTCTGTGAAGAACTGAAACCTTTTTTGGGTCATCTTGATCTCTAATGTTGTTGTTGTTGTTATGTGCTGTCGAGTCGACCCCGACTCATAGTGACCCCTCCTTGGGTTGCCAAGGCAGTATCACTATGAAAGCAGATTGCCCAACCTTCCTTCTGAGGAGTACCTGGTGGGTTTGAACCACCAGCCTTCTGGTTAGCAGTCAAGTGCCTTAGGCACTATGCTACCAGAGCTCCTATAGACTAAGTTAATTTGGCTTATCTAACTCACTTAATCTGCCTAAAGGGGTAAATCCTCTCTGGGAGAAATTGGTGTTAGCCAAAGTTTTACACTGTCACTATAAATTTTAATATAAAATATCTGGTATTCAATTAAAAATATCCAGGCATAAGAGAAGGCAAGACTTGAATGAAAAGAGATAATACAGAAAAAAAAAAAAAAACCCACCACATAGAAAACTCAGATAATAGAATTATCAGATTCATACATGGAAATGACAGTCATTAATATGTTTTAAAACACAAATGATAGATGGAGAATTTCATGAATTATTGAAAATAAAGCCTTGATAGTGCAGTAGTTAAAGCAGTTGGCTGGTAACCAAAAGGTTGGTAGTTCAAACCCACTAGCCGCTCTTCAGGAGAATAATGTGATAGTCTATTTCTGTAAAGCTTTATAGCCTTTGAAACTCCATGGGGCAGCTCTTCTCTGTACTATAAAGTTGCTATGAGTCAGAATCAAGAGCAGTGGCTATTGATAATAAGCAAATGAAAAATTCTGTAACTGAAAAATTAATCCTGGTATTAACCCAACAGTTGGAGTAATAACAGAAGAATCCAAGTTGCTCAAGGAAAAAATACCCAGATTGAAGCATGATATGACAAAGTACTAAAGAAAAGAAATGAAAATAGGAAAAAGCATAACAGATACTGGAGCATGGTTTGGCGGAAAAAAAATGAACAAGCTATCTTCATGAAAGAAAAGGAGAGTTAAAATGCATGGAACAACACTTGAAGAGGCAATTGCGATGGATGTGCAAAAACCAACAAAAGGCATTATGATATAATCTTGGAAGCTGGCATACATCAAGCAGGATATATTTTAAAAATCACAATTTGGCACAATATACTAAAAACTAGAGCAAACAAAAAGATAAAACTGAAAGTAACAAAAGAGTACATTCGTTTTTATTTTTTTTAACCTCAAACAATCAAAAATAAGATTGAAGAGTTATTTTCAACCAAATTAATGAAAGACAGAAAACAATGCAATCATATTTTTAGAGTTGAGGAAATGTGTAATTGCCAATTTAGAATTATATATCTAGAAAAAGTGTCTTCCTATAAATGAAAATGAAATAGACAAATATAAGAAAATTTGTCACCACCAGACCTCCACTAAAGGAAACCCTAAATGCATAGTGCACTAAAGGGAACATGTAAGGTTAAAAGTAAATAAATCACCAAAGCAGCACAGAGATAGTTGGAGAAATGAAGGACGTATCATGTAAACAAGCAAGTAAAATGACCAAATATTAGTGATATAAAATACTTTTACCATATTGTGAGATTTAAAACGTATGTAAAACTAAAATATATAAAAACCAAGGCAGAAACAGCAAGAGAGGATTAACACAATTAATATCAAAAGGTTCTTGCAATGTATGGAATATTGTAAAACTTCAAATTTATGTTGAACTTTCAAAGATCAAGAATTCCCATTTTAGAGAGGTTCCAGCAAGATGGCGGACTAGGCAGAAGGATTGCACAGACCCTCTTCAACAAAGAAAAGGGAAACCAATTAACACAGACACAGAAGATAATCGTGGA
>NW_006921615.1:13100771-13109706 GCF_000298275.1 Orycteropus afer afer
AATGGGTAAAATTAACCAATTAATAAATGAAAGTTTGAATAATTTTTTTAAAAAAAGGATTAATTGAAAGACTGTAAGAAAGGTGAAAAAAGGAATGAGAAAAAAACTGAGAAAAATGGAAAACAAATAGTATTATTAGTAGACATAAATACAAGTATATAAGGAATTAAAACAAATACAAAGAACTAAGCATTTTTATTACATGACAAAGATTTTAAGACTGGATTAAAAAAAAAAAAGTATGCTTACTATGAGAGACAAACCTAATTTTCAAGGTGCACAAAGGTTGAAAATAAAAAGATAAACAAAACACACCCCCAGAGGTATCTAATATAACTGTAATAATTTCAGTCTTGGTTGCAACTGAGTGGATTATGACTCATGGCAACCCCATGTGTGCAGAGTAGAAGTCTCCATGTGATTTTCAAGGCTGTGAACTTTTGGAATCAGATGGCCAAGCCTGTTTAAGGAGGAGGGCTGGGTGGTTCAAACTGCCAAAGTTTAGCTAGTAGTTGACTGCTTGTTATTGCTACTCAAGGACTCAATTTCAAACTTAAGTAGACTTCAACTTTTATTAAGGATTTTTACAACTATATTCAACCATCAGTATATTCCACTTGAATATAGAGACCATCTGAAGAATAAATTCAACACACTGGACACTCAGCCAAAGACCAGATGAGATTTGGGATGACATCAAGGATATCATACATGAAGAAAGAAAAAGGACATTTAAAAGACAGGAAAAACCAAAAAAACATCAAAATGGATGTCAGAATAGACTCTAAAACTTGCTCTTGAATGTAGAGTCCAAAAACTAAAAACCAAACTCATTGCATCAAGTCAATTCCAACTCATAGTGACCTCCACTGGGTTTCCCAGGTGGTAAACTTTTATGGAAGTAGATTGCCTGATCTGCCTTCTGTGGAGTGGCTGGTGGGTTTGAACTGCCAACCTTCTGGTTAGCAGTCAAATGCCTTAGTAGAATAGCTAAAGTAAATAGAAGAAATAATGAAGTATAAGAGCTTAGCAGAAGATATTGAAAGGTGTGTTGAGAAGACAAAGTAAAGCATTATAATGAAATATGGAAAAACTTAGAGATAGAAAATCAAAAGGCAAGAACATGCTCAATACTTCTCAATACTTCAGCTAAAAAAAGCTGAAGGAAAAATTCAAGATTTTGGTTACAGTATTGAAGGATTCTGTGGGCAAAATACTGACCGATACAGGAAGTTTCAAAAGATAATGGAATGGAAGAGCATTTGTGGTGATTAAGTTTGTGTGTCAACTTGGCTGGGCCTGGTTGAATGGCTGGGCAGCTGAACGTAGTTATTCTCCATGGTGAGATTGGTAACTCCATGGTGGAATCTATTTGAGCAGCTGAGTAGCTGCTTTGGGTATGTGGTCTGCTTCCTGTATATAAGCAGCAGCTTTGGGAATAGTCTCTAGCTTATGGCACTCTTGGTTCGTGCATGTAGCCATGTCATTGTTCAACAGCCTGTTATGCTCTGCTGACCTTGGGACTTCCAATGGACTTGAATTAATGGCCTGCCATGTGGTTTGGTAACATTGGGACTGTACCATTTTATTTGTCAACCTTGGGCTTATTAGCCTCAGCAGCCAGTAGCTGCCTGAGTGAAGAGATGCCTCTAGCTTCAGTGGGCGGGGAACAAGAGGCAGAGCTGAAACCCAAGATCGAAGGGCTTTCACACAGCCCCTAGAGCCTAGCACTTTGAACTCGGACTTCTAGCCTCCTGAACTGCCAGAGAATAAACTCCTGTTTATTCAAGTCATCCCATTTGTGGTATATTCCTGTCAGAGAGGTACTAGGTAACGAGAACAGCATTCAAATAGAAATACCAACAAACACATGAAGAAATGTTTGCAATCATTAGCCATTAGAGGGATGCAAATCAAAACAGCAATGATATATCACCTCACCTCAGCACTAACAGCAAAGTTAAACAAGACAGAAAATAACAAATGCTGGTGATCACGTGGAGAGATTGGGACTCTCTTACAATGCTGTGGGACTGTAAAATGATACAACCACTGTGGAAAACAGTATGGTGATTCCTTGATAGTTGGAAATAGGAATACCATTTGATCTGTTACTAGGTATGTATCCTAAGGAAGTAAAAGGCAGGACACAAATAGATACATGCACACTCATGTTCATTGCAGCACTATTCACAACAGCACCTAGGAATAGGAAACAACCTAAGTGTCAATCTAGAAAAGAATGAATAACCAAACTATGGCACATACACACAATGTAGCACTAAAGAAAGTCATTGAGTCGATTCAACTCATAGTGACCTCTCCTGGTTTCCAAGGCAGTATCTCTACAGAAGTGGATTGTCCAATCTTCCTTCTGAAGACTGCCTGGTGGGTTTGAACTGCCAGCCTTCTGGTTAGCAGCCAAATGCATTAGGCACTATGCCACCAGAGCTCCTGAAGATTAATGAAGAATCTGTGAAACACTGCATAACATGGATGAATTTGTAGGACACTGTCCTGAGTGAAATAATTCAATCACAGAAGGACAAACATTGTATTATTTCATTACTGTAAAAAGTCCAGGAAATGTTTATATATGGAAGGAAACTTTGTTTTTTGGTTACCAGGGATGGGAGGGGAGGAGATGAAAAATTGCTAGATAGGTAAGAGTCAAGTAACAAAGGGTGAAGGGAAAGGCAATTTATCAAACTGAGTGACAAACACAGTAATACTAAGGAAAAAAGGAGACACAAAGAGGTGCACAAGAGGTATAGACAAAGATAAACACTTTTTCATATACAACAGGGCTGACTCGACAGCACATAACAACAACAACAACAAATGCATTATCAGTGACAGCAAACATTAATCTATGGGTAAACAGATGGGTAGACAGGTGAATGATCAGGTTTGTCTAGGCAAAAGGGATTATACCCATGACCATATATAAGTTTGTCAGACAATGTTTCTACATATGTATTTGTATGTGTACTATAAGAATGTCCATACATACACAACAGGGGGCAAAATTATGATAATGTCTTGTTGTTTGTTGTTATTTGCTGTCGAGTCGGCCTTGACTCACAGCGACCCCTCCTTGGGTTTCTGAGGTAGTATCACTACGGAAGTAGGATTGCCCAACCTTCCTTCCGAGGAGTGGCTGGTGGATTTGAACCGCCAGCCTTCTGGTTAGCAGTCAAGTGACTTAGGCACTATGCTACCAGAGCTCCTATGATGATAACGTCTTAGGCACAGTCAATCACCCTAATGGAACAAGTTGTTGGACTTGTGGGCTTGGGACCATGGTCGTCCAGGACATCAAACTCAATTGGCATAAAATACTATACAAAAATATTTTTCTATATCCGACTTTGGTGTAGTGACTGTGTTAGGCTGGGTTCTCTAGAGAAGCAAAACTAGTAAATCTTATATATCTGTATATATAGAGAAATTTATCTTAGGAAAATGGCTCACACACTTATAGAAGCTGGCAAGCCCCAAGTTCTTGGATCAAATGTCAAGCTAGAGGCTTTTCCTGACTCACACAGCTGCAGGGGCTGACAAGCTCAAGGTTGGCAGGCAGTCCACTGGCTGTTGACTCAAACAAGTGACAAATTCAAGACCACCAAGCCAAATGGTGGCCTATTCACTCATTGATGGTTGTAGGCTGCACAACAGGATCCTGATCCACAGAAGAGTGTCTCATTTCCCAGGATGTCCATAAATATATTGGAAGCAGGCCACACCACTAGGGAAACTCCCTTTCTATGGATTGGCTGCTCAAAACATATACAGCCAACCCCATCATGTGAATAACCCACATCACAACTGCTTAAACCACATAGAACTGTGGTCCAGCCAAATTGACATACAACTCCAGCCATCACAGTGACAATAGTCCTAAAAGCTTTCAAGCAGCCATTAAGGTGCAACAATTGGTCTCTCCTCACCCAGAGTAAAGAAGAATGAAGAAAACGTGGAAGACACATAGAAACAATTAGTCCAAAGAACTGATGGACCTTGGGATCCTCAGTCTATCTGACCATGAGACCAGAAGAACTAGATGGTGCCTAGCTACTACTGTCAACCAGCTGGAAAGCAATCAAAGAAGGAGACCCTGGATACAGTGAGAGAACAATCTGGAACAAAACTCAAAATCAGAAAAAAGACCAAGTTTACTGGTCTGATACAGCCTGCTGACATGCCTGAGACTATGGTCCATAGTTACCTTTCAGTCCTGGATTGAACTCACTCCTGTGGCTTCCAGTCCCATATAGACTTTTAGACCAGGAAGATACACTCCTTAGAACGATCAGTCATGGGTGAGCAGAAGTGCAGTATTAGCGCAGGGAGATAGCTCATGGGGCAGAATGCATAGGAAAGAAGGACATAGGGAAGAGGTAACTACAGGTAAGAAGTGGGAAGAGAGCTGTTACATTGTGGGGAATTGTAGTCAATGGCACAAAACAAAATGTGTATGAAAATGGAAATGAATTTGGTATGGAAATGAATTTGCTCTGTAAACTTCCAGCCAAATAACAATAAAAATTAAAAAAAAAAAAAAAAGATGGAAAGAATACACAGTCACTATACCAAAAAGGATTAGTCAATGTTCAAACATTTCAGGAGTAGCATATGATCAAAGGTGACGGTACTGAAGGAAGCAGCTACACTGAAGGCACTGGCAAAAATCAAAACTCCAGAAAATGACAGGATGTCAATTGATATGTTTCAACAAATGCATGCAACTCTAGAGCTACTCTTGTATGCCAAGAAATTTGGAGGACAGCTCCCTGAACAAATGACTGGGAGAGACTCATATTTGTGTCCATTCTGAAGAAAAGGAATCCAACTGAATGATAATATCCAACAATATCATTAAGATGGAAGCAAAATTTTGGTGAAGATAGTTTAAAATGGTTGCAGCAGTGCATCAGCAAGAAACTGTCAGAAATTCAAATCAAAATCAGGAGAGAACGTTGAATGAAGGAAATCATTGCTGATATCAGATGGATCTTGTTTGAAAGCAGAGAATATCAGAAAGATGTTTATTTGCATTCCATTGACTGTGGAAAACCATTTGACTGTGGATCATAATAAATTATGGACAATATTGTGAAGAAGGGGAATTCCAGAACACTTACTTCTGTTCATGCAGAATCTGTATGTAGATCAAGAGGCAGTTGTTTAAACAGAATAAAGGGGTATTGCATGGTTTAAAATGAGAAAACATATGTCAAGAATATATCTTATAACTATACTTATTCAATCTATTTGCTGAGCAAATAATCCAAGAAAGCCAGATTGTATGAAGAACAACATGTCTTCAGGATTGGAGGAAGACTCATTAGCAACCTGTGATATGCAGATGACACAACCTTGCTTAACACAACACAGCCAAAAGGACTTAGTGAATCACTTACTGATGAACATCAAATACAATAACCTTCATTACGGATTACACTTGAAACATAAAGAAAACAAAATCCTTCAAAACTGGACCAATAAACAACATCATGATACACAAAGAAAAAAACTGAAGTTTTCAAGGATTTCATTTTACTTGGATTCACAATCAATGCCAATAGAAGCAGCAGTCAAGAAACCAAATATATTGCATTGGGCAAATCTACTGCAAAAGACCTCTTTAATGTATTCCAAAGGAAAGATGTCACTTTGAAGACTAAGATGCACCTGACCCAAGCTGTGTTTTTTTCCATCACCTCATATCCATGTGAAAACTGGACAATTAGTAAAGAGGACCAAAGAAAAATTGATACTTTTGAATTATGTTGGTGAAGAGTACTGAATATAACATAGACTACTAGAAGAATGAACAAATCTGTCCTGGAATAGTCCAGCCAGAGTGCTCCTTGGATGTAATGATAATGAGACTTTGTCTCATGTACTTTGAATATGTTATCAGAAGGTACTAGTCCATGGAGAAGGACATCATACTTGTTAAAGTAGAGGGTCAATGAAAAAGAGGAAGACCTTCAATGAAATGGATTGACACAGTGACTGCAACAATGGGTTCAAACATAATTGTGAGGATGGAACAGGACCAGGTAGTGCTTTCTTGTGTTGTCCATAGTGTTACTATGAGTTGCAACCAATTGGACGTCACCTAACAACAACAGCATTCATAAGGGATATTGGTCAGTAGTTTTTACTATTTTTCTAACAATATCTTAACCAAGTTTTAGCTCTTAAGGTTATGCTGAACTCATCAAATGAGTCAAGCAAGACTCTCTAGTTCTTTGCCTTTTGCTGTAGGTTATTTACCAGTTGTTTAAGGTATTACAATTTTTACAATGCTTAATTTAACATAGTCTACCTATATTTGAAATTCTTTGTTTTCACATAAAATCAATATCCTTACACCTATATAGTACCATTTGCTCTTACCTTTGTGCTGTTATTATCATATATTGCATTTAAGCATATCATAAACTCTACAATATTATATTATGGTTTCTCTCTAAAGCAGTTACATGTCTTTTATGAAAATAAAGAGAAGAAAAACATATAATCTTTTATATTTACACATACTTACCTTTTCTGGTAGTCTTCACTCTTTTCTAGAGATCTGAATTTCCATCTTGTTTCATATCTCTTCAGCATTAAGAACTCTTTAGTATTACTTGTACAATGGGTCTTGTAGCATAAATTCACCTTTCATTCATATCAAAAAATTGCTACTTTGCCTTTATTTTTGCTGTATAATTTCACTGGATATAGAATTTATGGTTAACATTTTTCCAGCATTTTAAGATGTTGGTCCACTGAGTTTTCCTCTACCATTGTTCGCAATAGATAATGTATTTTAATTTTCTTTCAACCTTGTTTGTTTGGTTGGTTTGGCAGTTTTGAGATACTTTATCTGTGATTTATTGTCAACTATTTGTCTTGATGTAGTAGTGTTTCTACATTTATGTTGTTTGATTTTTGTCAGCATCACGGAATTGTGTTTTATGTTTAAGAATATTGATAATTATTTCTTCAAAAATATTTTATCCCATATCATCTCTCTATGAGATTCTAACATACATGTTAGATCCAATAGATAAATGAAGTTCTTCTTAGATTTTGACTTTTTCCTCTTTTCTTTAGGTCATTTCTACCAATAGAAATGATGACATCTAAATAGTCACTAAATCTTTCACAGTTGCCTTCAATCTATTTTTCAGTCTATCTAGTGAATTTCTGATTTTATATTTTGTTGCTTTCAGCTTTGAAATTTCTATTTCTTTGTTTGATGCTTTATAAATAATTCTTCATTTTGACGTTTCCCATATGTTCTATTACTATGGCCAAATTTTTTCTTTACTACTATGAACATATTTATAATAGTCATAAAGAACTTTTATGCTAATTTCAACATCTGGATCATTGCCTTCGAGTCAGCCCCAACTCATAGTGACCCCTCCTTGGGTTTCTGAGGCAGTACCACTACAGAAGTAGATTGTCCAACCTTCCTTCCAAGGAGTAGCTAGTGGGTTTGAACTGCCAGCCTTCTGGTTAGCAGTCAAATGCCTTAGGCACTACACCACCAGAGCTCTGTCTCTATATAGATACCTCCTAACTAAGTACATTTTGCCTGTCTCTTCTCTGCATGTCTAGAAATTTTACCAAATACTGAAAATTGTGACTAATTATAGAGACTGTTTTCTTCTTAATGATGCTGACTTGTTCTAGCAGGCAGTTCACATATTTATATTCAACCTACACACTTTGCTTCTCCTCTTTTGGGGAACAGACAAAATCTCTGCACAGTTCTTTCAAACTTTCAGTTTTGATTTTGGTTGGGCCTTGGATTCTCCTCATGTGTGTATAGTTCAGTGGAGTTCATACTAAGTTTTTGTGGTTATTCTCTGTTTCTCCATTTTTTCATGACCCTTTAACTTCCAAGTACTTTGCCAGTCTTGAACTATGTTCTCTAACCTCATAAGCCAGTAAGAATGTAACTTTTATGATTGGGTTCTAGTCATTCAGTGAATATCTTGGAGCACCGTGAGACAAAAAGCAGTATGCATTTTAATCTTACCCAGTAATTTCCCTTCCCTCAAATGTCAATCATTTATACTCACTTTGATCACTCTACAGTGCCTTCAAATAACTGTTATTATACCTTGTCTAGAGTTCATCATTTTCAGCAGAATATCCATGAAAGAATTAATTAGATGCATGCTACTACACCATTACTGGAAGTTGAACCTCTCTTTTCTATAGTAGTTTAAACTACCTAAAGAGGCCTCCTTTCAGAGTAGTCATACAACAGACTAACAAAGCCCCGTCTTCATTTATTTTTGATGAGTTCTACTAAAGAAAGGGCTCATGGTAAAACTATTTATGTGTCTACTAAAACAGCAAAAAATGAAATCTGTATGAGAATTGCTTCATGGGTATAATTTAAATTTGTGTCTCAATAGAATAGATAAGCAGAAGGATAGGCAGTGAAGAATAGCTTCAAGATTACTCTTATACAAAAAAATTGTAGATTAAGTTAGTAGCCTTACACTTGGACTGATTTTCCTATGCCATAAAAATGAAAGGCTTAGAGACATACTTTTGCAGAAAAAGGCACCATGAATAGTTTGTTAGATCTTAAATGCTTGAATTCCTCTAAGATAAAAAACTATGCAAATAGAAGGTGTGTCTTATAAATGAAAACGTTTTTTTCAATCTTCTAAACAACTCCCACATCATCCTTTCTCCTGACGTAGAACTGGTATTCAATGATAATACTATTTGCATTTTAAATTACTTTGTGTGCACTGGATATTTACTCTAATCACAAGAAATATATTGCCTTGGAGAGGATGTTATGCTGTAGTCATAATTAACTCTTGATTAAAAATTCTATATAAAATTAG
The DNA here is from genome assembly GCF_000298275.1 of Orycteropus afer afer. Classification (NCBI taxonomy): domain Eukaryota; kingdom Metazoa; phylum Chordata; class Mammalia; order Tubulidentata; family Orycteropodidae; genus Orycteropus; species Orycteropus afer. Next base: position 13,109,648 of record NW_006921615.1, read on the forward strand.
AAAACAAAGAAACTTAACAATGCTCTATTTATTTTATTTAATCTTATATGAAACATTTA
>NW_006921615.1:13116926-13123752 GCF_000298275.1 Orycteropus afer afer
GTGTCTGTGTTAATTGGTTTCCCTTTTCTTTGTTGAAGAGGGTCTGTGCAATCCTTCTGCCTAGTCCGCCATCTTGCCCCGCCTCTCTCTATTTATTTTTGATCATACAGCAGAAAATTAATACGCACTTTTCTTTTGGTTTGTTTTGATTTTTCTATCATTGCCTTAAAGCCAAGATTATACTATCTTCAGTTATATGTTCTTAAGTATTAAATTGAAGGCAGACTATCTATTTGACCATGATCATAGAAAGTTTGATAGGCTTGTTGAAATTTGCCTGTATGTTATCATCCTATTGAAGTCCCTGGAGGCACAAACTGTGAAGCACTTGACTTCTTCCTCAAAGATTGGCACTTCCAATCCATGTAATGTGCCTCTGAAAACAGGCCTGGTGATCTGCTTCAGAAAGGCCATGTTGTTGTTGTTGTTATGTGCTGTTGAGTTGGACGTGACTCATAGTGACCCCTCCTTGGGTTTCCAAGGCAGTATCGCTACGGAACTAGATAGCCCCATCTTCCTTCCAAGGAGTGGCTGGTGGGTTTGAACCGCTAGCCTTCTGGTTCACAGTCAAGTACCTTAGGCACTACGCTACCAGAGCTTCTTCAGAAAGGCCACAGTCTTGAAAATTCCAAGAATCAACTTGTGGCAACTAGCAACAACAACCACTCTATTACAACAACACAAAGCACTTTGTTTATAATTATAGTTGTAATTCTCAGTTTACCCTGATGCTTTTTTCCCCTGCACTCCATTTCAGTGCCACAATTTTCTCAGTGTGACTTATATAGTTGATAGTTGAGCAATGCAGGGATTATCCAGTGGCACTAGTTTGGAAGCCCTCTTGCCCATCTTTTGTTAATCTCTCTGGTGTGGTGTCCATTAACTCTTGAATTTCTGCAAGATCCTTATCTTGGGAAAAAACATGTGATATAATTGGACCAACAAAGTTCAAACCTGTGTTGTTCATGAGTAAACTGCAAGGATTAGGGGCACCAACCCCGCCCCTCCCAGAGTAAAAAATGCTGTATAAATTTGGACTCCCCCAAAACTTACCTATTAACATCCTACTGCTAATCAGAAGCCTTACTAATAACATACACAATTATCACAGTTCTTGTTGTACAGTTATTAGATTTTCACAGGTAGACCTCACACACATATATAACAAATAATTTTATTGTCTGGATGGTATGATCACTATTTACTATTCATTAAGTGGAAATGGATCATCATAAAAGTCTTCATCCTTGTCATAATCACATTTAGTGGGGTGAGGAGGAAGAAAAAGAGGAGTTGGTCAGATTGTCTCAGGGGTGGCAGAGGCAGAAGAGATGGAACGGTGGAAAGGGAGGCAGGAGAGGCAGGCATGCTGGGTTTAACTATGAAAATACACCATAATCTGTCTTTTCTTTTTCTTTTTTGTTTCTCTAAAAATGTTACTGTACACTATCAATCTTTCTTCTACAGTATGCTTTTGTTTCAGTGCCCTTACTATAGAATGGTCCATGTTGTAAAAGAAGTCAAACACAGTCTTGAATAATCAGAACCCTTCTGCCAGATTGTCTAATGTCAATTTGTTTTCTGGCATTGTTTCTTTTATGTCTTCTTTCTCATCCTTTGGCACTAGTTTGGAAGCCCTCATGGCCATCTTTTGTTAATCTCTCTGGTGTGGTGTCTATTAGCTCTTGAATTTCTGAAAGATCCATACCTTGGAAAAAAATGAATATAATTGGACCAACAAAGTTCAAACCTGTGTTATTCACATGTAAATGGCACATTTTTTTTTGTTACTCATAGTATCTTGCTAATCCAATTGTAATACTAATGTTCATGAACTAAAACTACCTGTTCTGTTTGTACATATTTCATTAGAGACTTATGGTATTATTATATTTTCATTATAAAAATTGTTATCTGTCATAGATATTGTAATAACAACAATGTAAGCTAGAATTACAAAGTAGAAATCATTAAATGAATATAAGTAATTTTATAAATTATACAAAACATAGCACAGGTATACCTGGGTGATACTGTGCATTTGATTCTAGACTTCTGCAATAAAGCAAATATTGCAATAGCACAAGTCACACTTATTTTTTGGTTTCTCAGTGCATGTAACAGTTATGTTTATGCTGTACTGTAGTCTATCTGGTGTGCAATAGCATAATGAAAAAGTTTGAAATGTTGTGCGAATTACCAAAATGTGACACACAGACTGAAGTAAGCACATGTTGCTGGAAAAATAACATCAACAGACGTGCTCCACAAAAGTTTGCCACAAACCTTTAATATATAAAAAAACACGGTATCTGTGAAGCACAGTAAAGCAAAGCACAATAAAATGAGGTAGGCCTTTATTTTTAAAGTGATTTTAAAATGTTGTTGTTAGGGAACATTGAGTGGGTTGTGACTCCTACTGGCCCTATATACAGAAGGAAACAGCATCCAGACCTGCAGCACTGTCACAATCACTGCTGTGTTTGAGCCCCCTGTTGTAGCCACTATGTCAATCTATCTCATTGAGAGTCTTTTTTTCCCTGACCTTCTACCTAAAATAATAAACCTTTACTTAAAATAAAACCATCTCCTCTTAAAATAATAAACATATATTGGGTAATTTTTAAAAATGCATGATTCAAACATATTCAATGAAGAAACAAGCATGTGTCAGGCATATTCTGCAGCATATCAAGATAAAGTAAGACAGTGCTATTCTCTCATGACCAGTTTTTCCATTTACACAGTTAATGTACACATAGTAATAGAAATTTAAGTCATAATTTGGTGCAAAAGATTATAATGTCCAGTGTTACTTATATTTTCAATTAATTTAAGCATGCATAAATAAAGCAATAATTATTCTAAATAAAAACATATGCTAGTATGTCAGCAGTGTCAGCAGAATATGCCTGACACATGCTTGTTTATTCACTGAATATGTTTGAATCATGCATTACTAGTTAATAAACAATACTAATTTATTATTAGGAGCTCTGATAGCATAGTGGCTAAAGCACTTGACTGCTAACCAGAAGGCTGGCGGTTCAAACCCATCAGCCATTCCTTGGAAAGAAGGTTGGGCAATCCTACTTCTGTAGTGATACTGCCTCGGAAACCCAAGGAGGGGTCGCCATGAGTCGGGGCTGACTCGACGGCACATAACAACAACAACAATTTATTATTATTATTATTCAATATAAAATATTAAATGAATATCTAAACTAAATATTGTATACTATGTGATATTTAATAAATGAAAATATAAATATTAATATAATGTAACATAAAAGGCATTTAATACAAATAAATATTAAATATCAAAATATCAATAGTAATTATAAGTCAGGTTTAATTTTAGAGAAAATTTAAAAGCAGTTCTTTTGGATGGCATACTACAAAATGTTTCTTTTTTAAAATCATGAAATGTAACATCAGTTTTTCTATGGTTAACATTTTGATGAAAGAAGCAAACTGTAGGCACATTAGTATCTGAAATATTTACAAACAGAAACAGTCATTTTGAATATTTGAAGTAAGTTCATGAAATACAGTTTTGAAGGAACCCTGGGTCTAAGCATGTTCCTCTTAAGCAAGTACAATACCCAGTCTGGTGACCATCTTTTGGGAGCAGATAAAATTAGGACAAAGATAAAATTTGAGGAAAGCCATAAATAAAGGCTATTTCTGATTCACTGACTTTTAATTGTAGGAGAAAATGTCCATTTACATAGATCCTAATTAATTTATTTCAATTAAATTTTTAAAACATGCTGAGCACTGTTGTTTTGAGAGCCAATATACTAGGCACTATAGAGAATGAAATGTCCCTGCCTGTCCCCAGGAGTCTAATCTTTTCTAATAGTTAAAGAACAAGGCAGAAGTTGATAAGAGCCAGGAAAGGCACAAAGCTTTTCAGGCTTTCTGAGAAGGAAGTAAATAGATCTCTAATAACACTGGAGAAGTAATTTAGAAACATACTTGGGAAAACGTTGCCAAAATTTGGAAAGACTTTGTAAACTAATTCAATAATACTAGGAATTTATTACTGAAATAATATCACAAGTGCCTGATTAAATTTCAATATTCAATCTCTGCTTTTAATGTTAGTGATTTATTGAGCTAACGGTTTTTAGCAGTATGTTATCCAATGACTTTGATTCTAGACAATAAAACTCATAACAAAAGTAGAATAAAATTCATAACAAAAGTAGAATATATTATGAATTTCATGTCAATAATACAAGCATTCATTTAAGATGAATGGAAAAAATGTTAAATACATTTTTGGTCCAGTAGCTACACTAATAATAACAGATAATTAATGACTATAACAGCAAGGATTTTTTTGTTAATTATACAAGTTCTGTTATCTTTTATCTGAGACGAAAATCTAGCTTTTCACCCTCTTACAAAGTAAGATCATCCCATTGAACTCACAGTTGAGTGTCATTTCTACATCTATCATTGATTTTCATAGCACTTTGAAATAAATCTCTCAGGTATCTATTTCCATGACCAATGAATTAGATATTACAAGGCAAATCCTCATCATCAGTTAGACATTTGCAATGTAATATAATGCAATGATTATTATTAATTATATTTCTCTATGATTTACATATGCTTAGGACAATGTTTTCCACAAGACACCGATTCCTCAGAATATAAATCAAATCTTATGTGAAAAGAGAAGCATTGTCAAATTAATTTGGAAATTTTAACAATAAATACTTTCATATTTTAACTTCAGATTGAATCAAAATTTCACTTATTACACATTGTAAATTATCCATAGGGGATAAAACCTACAGCATTTTGTTAACTTATTTAACAAAAGGGATTTTTTTATGTATATGAAAAAATACATATGCTTAAGTAAAAATATTCACCAAATAATGGAACATCCAGAGAGAGAGAAATCTGGTATATATTTCTAAGAATTCACTAACATTGAATTTGTGTCCTACCATATGTTCTTGGTCCTTCACTAAAGTAAGTTTGTTGTTGTTCTGTCTGAACTTAAAATGATCTCTGAAAGAAGCATGTGGCTACAATGTAAGGTAGATAGAGTTCTGTGAACAAATTAAAGTCCAGTGAATGGAACAATCTAACTTTGTGATCTTCCTTTCTAGTTTCCAGTTTTCCTCCTTAGAGAATTCAGTGCAGGTAAGACAGTGTCCTTCCTTTGTGCTAATAGGTAAAAATATATTGGTGTATGCTACTGGTCACCAACACAACTCATCTGTTAGAATCACAAAGTCAAAACCAAATCTACTGCTACTAAATTTATTCCAACTCACAGCAACCCTATAGGACAGAGTACAACTGCCCCACAGAGTTTCTAAGGCTGTAAATCTTTACAGAAGCAGAATGCCTCATCTGTCTCCCATGGAGCAGCTAGAAGATGGGTTGGAGCCACCAACCTTTGGATTAACAGCCAAATCCTTAAGGAAAGGCTTAAAAAATACAATAGCCAGATTATGCTCCATACCAATAATCAATGTCTTGGCACTGGGCCTCAGTATTACTTGGTCTGTGTGTGTGTGTAGGACAGGTGATAAAAATGTATAGCCAGGATTAAGAAATACTGGTGTAAATTCACACAGATTGCGTGAAGGGAAGCCACTGGTCTAGACTTCTTGCTGTCATTTAATCAGCAATTCCTCACTGAAGCAGAATAGGAAGAAAACCTCTTCCACTGCTCTTGAACTTATTTAGTGCTTTTCCACCCAGAACTCATAATTATTGTCATGTATCTTGGACTATACGATTGATGCATTTTCTAAGTTGAAGAGAATTTTGTATTCCAGAAAGAGTCTTTTACATATAAGGCCATAAGTTTAATGATAAGAAGCTTGATGCTGGGCATTGTGTTGCCATGCAACAGTTTTTTAAATTTTTTCTTTTGTTTCTTCACTTCTAAAGGAAGTTAAAAAACATGAAGGAAGTTACTTCATGTTTTGGAAGTAAGGATTTGAAGACATAATTTGTATAAAGTATGTAGTAAATAATATATTTCAGTTATTTATCATCATCACTTTGGCAAATAAATGTATATGATATACATTTGGAAGTCCAAACATTTATCTTCCTTCACATTAACTGGAAAATCATCAAGATGTTACAGAAAGCTGATTCTTCTCTGTGTCTATAATAGAGGTTACTCTTCTGAAGAGCCATTCAAATAATCCTAAAATAGACTAGCCAGCCAGTATTATTTTTCAATATAATCCAAAAGGAACAAATTTAAACCCATATTGCACTGAGCTATACTCATGCTTTAAATACAACATGTCCTCCCTTACCTTTGTTATCACACTCCTTCCCTATGGTTCCACATCTCTACTTACAGAGATTCTAAGTATCATTCAACAACCAGACGAATGGGTTGCTTCCGCCACGAAGAATACCCCTGCCTAAAAACTCTGTCAACACTCAAGCTATCGTAGTACTTACGTTTTATCTGTCTCTCAAATCAACAGTTTACAATATAAAATTTAGTCAATAGATAAGGGACAAGACTTCCCCAAACCAACTGAAAGAGAAGTTTTTCTACTACTTGAATCTAAACATATATTTAGAATATTCAAACTTTCTTCAATTAAAACCCACAATATCTCAAGCCAAAAGAAACCAAAAACCAAACTCACTGCCCTGGAGTCGGATCTGAATCATAGCGACCCATCCTTGGGTTTCCAAGACAGTATCACTATGGAGCTCTGGTAGCATAGTGGCTAAGTCACTTGCCTGCTAACCAGACGGCTGGCGGTTCAAACCCACCAGCCACTCCTCGGAAGGAAGGTTGGGCAATCCTACTTCCGTA
>NW_006921615.1:13123852-13150081 GCF_000298275.1 Orycteropus afer afer
AGCACAGAAGAGTCACGGAGAGACAGACTGACATCTTCCTTTCGAGGAGTGGCTGGTGGGTTTGAACCACCAGCCTTCTGGTTAGCAGTCAAGTGCCTTAGGCACTATGCTACCAGAGCTCCTATTCTATTCAAACCTTCTTCAATTAAACCCCACAATATCTCAAGCCAGAGATGCATAAACTACTAGAATGGTATTTTTCCAATTTCAAGGAAAAGAATATGAGCTTTTTGCTACCGCTGTTATACTAACTTAAGGCAAAAAGAGACCAAGAATTATTTAAATAATTTAAGACTGAATATGAAACAGATACCCAACAAATCATTGCTCTTGCTAGATAAAGAGAAAGGAGATTAGAAAATTGTTAACTTTTGAGAATCTTGCCCTGTTGGCATGTCCCTAATACAAACATTGGGAGTGCTAGGAAAGTTGCGATGTTATCAGAGTACTTATCAATTTGACACTACCACTGTTGTTCCAGAGGTGGGAAGGTGACTGCATGAACACTGTAAGCTACACTTAATTACGTTCTACTAGTAAACTGGGATATTTTATATCATAATAACAATTACTCAATTCACAAGTTTTCTTTTGGGAGGCTAGCTCTAAACAACAGTGCCATGTTAGCTTTCTTACCATAATGCCATGATGTCACCTGTAACTGAAATGCTCATTATTAGTGTTACAAAAACATTAGACTGCAAAGCTGGGTCATTGTCTCCAGAAGCAACCATTGTAACACTTACACAGGGGAAATAAACAAGAATGATAGGATTCTTGGGAAAAAAAAGCAAAGAAGGAACATGTTACTGACTAGCGTCAGAGAAAGGACAGAAAGGGAATATGACTGTAGGTGTGACATTTTACAGATCAGGATGCAATGTTAAAATAACTCTTCTTTACATCAAAGTGGGGAGCTCTGGTGGTATAGTGCCTAAGGCACTTGACTGCTAACCAGAAGGCTGGAGGTTCAAACACACAAGCCACTCCTCGGAAGGAAGGTTGGGCAATCTACTTCCATAGTGATAGTGCCTTGGAAACCCAAGGAGGGGTAGCTATGAGTTGAGTCTGACTCGATGGCACATAACAACAACAACAACAACATACATCAAAGCAAATATTGTGATAGTCCTTTTTTTATGCTTTAAAATCATCCCAATGTACATATATTTTTTATTTTAAATGATTATCAAGGTTGGTTCTTTTCTTTAAATTCTGAGATGAGAAATTCAATTATCTGTGAAATCAAATAGACTTTCATTGATTTGCAGTCAATAATCATTCTAATACAGACAAAGAAGATACATTTACCATACTGGTTTAAAGTAAATATTTTAATTGCTCTTTTCTTGCTTAGGAAGATGGACATTAGACATAATCTAAGGATCTTAAAATAGTCCAAATTCAAAAACAAATGATCATTCTTTGCTATGATGTAGCATTAGGAAATATAGTTTTAATTATTCCTTTCCATGTTCATTCTACTTTTTTAGATTCTTAGGAAGAAAAGTGTGCATAAAATATAACTCAGTTGTCTATTCTACCACTATAATTTATTAATACAATTTAAATTTTGCCTAAATATTGTAATCACAATTCTGTAATTGACACTGTTTAAAAAAATGTCAAGTCATAGTTGAAAAATGAGACAATTTTAACCAGTCTACTAATAAATATTTTATAAAACAGATATTTATATATGAATATCTGCAAAGAATACAATTCTTTGTCAATTGGATTAGGCTGAGGGGAAAAGAAAGAGCCCTGGTGTCACAGTGGTTGAGTGCTAGGCTGGTAAGTGTTTCAAAACCACCAGGGGCTACACAGGAGAAAAGACCTGGAGATCTAGTCCCATAAAGATTACAGTCTAGGAAACCTATAGGGCAATCCTACTCTGTTCTGTATTTTTGTTGTCATTAGGTGTCACTGAGTTGGCTCCGACTCATAGGGACCCAAAGTACAGCAGAACAAAATACTGCCTGGTCCTGTACCAGCTTTACTATCTTTGCTATACCTTAGCCCATTGTTGCAGCCACTGTGTCAATCCATCTCATTGAGGGCATTCACCTTCTTCACTGACCCTCCACTTTACAAAACATGATATCCTTCTCCAGGGAATGGTCTCTTCTCACAACATGACCAAAGTAGGTGAGTTGAGTCTGGCCTTAAGCTCATTTCCAAGGAGCATTCCAGCTGCACCCCTTCAAGGACAGATTTGTTAGTTCTTCTGGCAGTCCACAGTACTTTTAGTATTCTTCACCAACACCACAACTCAAAAACATGAACTCTTCTTCTGTCTTCCTTATTCATTGTGGAGCTTTCACATGCATATGAGGTGACTGAAGACACCATGGCTTGGGTTAAGTGCACTGTAGCATTCAAAGAGACATCTTTGTTCTTTAACACTTTGTTGTTGTTGTTGTTGTTATGTGCAGTCGAGTTGGACCCAACTCATAGCGATCCCACCTTGGGTTTCTAAGGCAGTATCACTACAGAAGTAGATTGCCCCATCTTCCTTCCGAGGAGTGGCTGGTGGGTTTGAACCACCCAGCCTTCTGGTTAACAGTCAAATGCCTTAGCCACTATGCTACCAGAGCTTCCCTTTAACACTTTAGGGCGGTCTTTTGCAGCAGATTTGCTTATCTGATTGCAGTAAGTCATCTAATTTCTTGACTGCTGCTTCTGTGGGTGTTGATTTTGGAACCAAATAATATGAAATCTTTGACAATTCAATCTTTTCTCCATTTATCGTGCAGCTGCTTATTGGTCCAGTTGAGAGGATTTTCATTTTATGTTGAGATATAATCCATACTGCAGACTGTGTCTTTAATCTTCATCAAGTGCTTCAAATCATCTTTCAACAAGCAAGGCTGTATTGCATACATATCACAGGTTGATAATGAGTCTTCCTCCAATCCTGATGCTATGTTCTTCATATAGTCCAGCTTCTTAAATTATTTGTTCAGCATACTCATTGATTAAGTATGGGGAAAGGATATGACCCTGACACATTCCCTCCCTGATTTGAAACCATACAGTATCCCCTTGTTCCGTTTGAATGACAGCCTTCTGGTCGATATACAGGTTCCTCATAAACACAATTAAGTGTTCTGGAATTCCCATTCTTCTCGACATTATCCATAATTTGTTATGATCCACACAATCAAATACTTTTGCATAGTCAATAAAACACAAGTAAACATCTTTCTGGTATTCTTTACTTTCAGCCAAGATCCATGTGATATCAGCAATGATATCCCTTGTCTCACATCTTCTGAATCCAGCTTATGTTTCTGGTGGTTTCCTGCTAAAATACTGCTGCAACCATTTTTGAGTTATCTTTAACAAGATTTTACTTGCATGTGATATTAATGATTTTGTTTGATAATTTCCACATTCTGTCCTATGTTGTTGTTGTTATTATGTGCCGTCGAGTCAGCCCTGACTCATAGCGACCCCTCTTTGGGTTTCCGAGGCAGTATCACTACGGAAGGATTGCCCAACCTTCCTTCCGAGGAGTGGCTGGTGGGTTTGAACCGTCAGCCTTCTGGTAGGGTCTCTATAAGTTGGAACTGACTGGACAGTGTACAGTAACAACAAGGGAAAGTGTTGCTATTTCTTATACTCATGTTTTAACTTTTAATTTATACCTTATTTTTATTGCATATAAGATTTGGGAGAAAGTCTGAATGTAGGAGACTCTTTTGTCCATAAATCAGTTGAAAGATGCTAAGGCTTCTTTTCATATAAGGAAATGATTTGTTTAGTCACTAACATACATGTAAACCTTTTCTTTTCTCCACAATGGAATTCTCAGTCTTCTCTTTCTTTCTAACTACTGCTGTTTATATGCCATATTACATTCTCTAATTTCCTATTATCTTTTCCTTATTTTGCAATGTCTCAGAACATGTCTCTTTAAGACAAGTTAATTTAGCCAATTACTTCAGTTTGGTTGAAGATAAAATCTTTAATTTATCCAAGTTTCCCTTTATTCTTTTCTAGGATACTCTTTCCATTAATTTCATGAAACATTCTAATTCTCCAATTTAGAGAAAGTTAATTTCATTCATATACATGCACATGCAGACACACACATGGTCAGGTGCAAGCCAATATATACGAAGAGTTTCAGGATATTCTTTTTTTAGATACTTTTTTTTTGCAGTTGAAAGATATCTGAAATACTAATATTTTTAAAAAATTTAAAAAATCTGTATTTAATATGAGACATAAGATACTTGAACTATTTTAACTCATTTGCATTTGAGTAAAGCTAAGTTGCAGCTCCTTTGTTAAGAGTATGTTTTAATAGAATAGAGTATGAGGACCTAAGATGTGTAAGAAACTGTGTGGGAAATTATTACTGAGAAGGTAAAAAGAATAGTAAAGAAAGATTAGAGCACTTGAAAATAAAAATGTCATTTTTTTCATTTAACCATTTATTAAAACACTGCACATACTAGTTACTGTTCTAGGTATAGCAACCAAAAGCAAACCCATGCCCATAAAGTCAATTCTCATAACCACTTCATAGGGCAGAATAGAACTACCCCACAGGGTTTCCAAGGCTGTAAATCTTTACAGAAGCAGACTGCCTCACCTTTCTTCCACAGAGTGGCTGGTAGTTCTGAACCATAGACATTCTGGTGAAGTATGAGGGCCAATAAAAAACATCATTCTTGAACTTAAGGAGTTTATTTTGAAGTTGGGGAAAAAAAAATGTATGATATATAAAAGATGTATGTGCTGAATAAACACTTGTAAGAAAATAACCAATTCAGTGAGGGACCCGTTTCCAAAAGAAGAGATATTTGAACCAGGTCTTGAAGATTGTATGAATAGTTTGAAATTACCTATTTATTTCATATTTTTGATGTATTCTCTAAGCAAATCATTAACACAGACATTTCCTAAATTACATGACATGTCAAAATATCTTCTGCAGTCTGAAACTGACCAAACATGCTATAAAGATTGATTGATTATTGCTGGTGATTGGAATGTAAAAGTTGGAAACAAAGAAGCAGCACAGGTAGTTGGAAAATAAGGCCTTGGTGATCGAAATGATGCCAGAGATCTCACAATAGAATTTTGTAAGACCAACGACATCGCAGATATCTTTTTTCAATGACATAAATTGCAATTATACTCATGGATCTTGCCAGATGGAATACACAGGGATCAAATCAACTACATGCACAGAAAGAGGCAATGGTGAAGTTCAATATCATCAGTCAAAACAAAGCCAGGACCAGAATATCAATTGCTCACAAGCAAGTTCAAGCTAAAGCTGAAGACAATTAAAACAAGTCCAGAAGAACCAAAACATGACTTTGTATATACCACCTGAATTTAGAAATAATCTGAGGAACAGATTTAATGTGTTGAACACAACACATTAAACAGACAAGTTGTGAGATGACATTAAGAATAACATACTTAAAGAAAGTAAAAGATCATTAGAAAGACAGGAAAGGAAGAAAAGACAAAAATGGATGTCAGAACAGACTCTGAAACGTGCTCTTGAATAGAGACTAGCTAAAGTGAATGGAAGAAATGATTAAATAAAAGGACTGAAAAGAAGATTTCAAAGGGTGGCTCATGAAGACAAAGTAAATTGTAACAATGAAATGTGCAAAGATCTAGAATTAGAAAATCAAAAGGACAGAACGTGTTCAGCATTTCTCAAGCTGAAAGAAGTGAAGAAAAAAGTGAAGCCTTGAATTGTAATATTGAATGACTCTATGGGCAAAATAATGAATGATACAAGTAGCATCAAAAGAAGATGGAAGGAATACACAAGAGTCACTGCACCAAAAAGAACTGGCCAATGTTCAGCCATTTCAGGAGGTAGCATGTAATCAAGAACTAATGATATTAAAGGAAGAAGTCCTGGCTTCACTGGCAACAAGCAAGGTTCCAGGAATGGCTGGAATACCCATTGAGATGTTTCGACAAAAAAATGCTGCGCTGGAGGCACTAAGTCGGTTATGCTAAGAAATATGGAAGACAGCTACCTGTCCAACTGACTGGAAAAGATCCATATTTGTACCCATTCCAAAGAAAGGTAATCCAACAGAATGTGGAAATTATCAAACAATATCATTAATATCAAATGCAAGTAAAATTTATTGAAAATAATTCAAAAATGGCTGCAACAGCATACTGACAGAGAACTTCCAGAAATGCTAACTGGATTCACAAGAGGGCATGGAACGAGGGATATCATTGCTGATGTCAGATGAATCTTGGCTGAAAGCAAAGAATACCAGAAAGTTATTTACATGTGTTTTATTGATTGTGCAAAAGCATTCAATTGTGTGGGTAATAACACATCATGGATAACAGTGACAAGAAAGGGAATTCCAGAACATTTAATTGTACTCATGGAGCCTATACATAGACCAGGAGGCTGTCATTTGAACAGAACAAGGGGATCCTGAATGGTTTCAAATCAGGAAGGGAATGTGTCAGGGTTGTATCCTTTCCCCATACATAATCAATATGGATGCTGAGCAAAAAATTTGAGAAGCTGGACATATGAAGAACATGGCATCAGGATCAGAGGAAGACTCATTAACAACCTGAGATATGCAGATGACACAACTTTGCTTGCTCAAAGTGAAAATGACTTGAAGTACTTACGGATGAAGACTGAAGACTACAGGCTGCAGTATGGATTACATCTCAACATAAAGAAAACAAAAATCTTCCCAACTGGACCAATGAGCAGCATCACGATAAATGGAGAAAAGATTGAAGTTGTAAAATACTTCTTATTACTTGTTTCTATAATCAACACTGATAGAAGTAGCAGTCAAGACATCAGACAATGTATTGCATTGAGAACATTTGCTGTAAAAGACCTCTTTAAAATGCTGAAGAGCAAAGACATCTCCTCAATGACTAAGATGCACCTGACCCAAGCCACAGTATTTTCAATTGCCTCATATGCATGTGCAAGCTGGACAATGAATAAGGAAGACTGAAGAAGTTGATGCTTTTGAGTTGTGGTGTTGGCGAAGAATGCTGAAAGTACCATGGACTGCAAAAGAACTAACAAATCTATCCTGGAAGAAGTGCAGCTGGAATGATCCTTGGAAGCAAGAATGGCCAGACTTCATCTCACCTACTTTGGTCATGTTGTCAGAAAGAACCATTCTCTAGAGAAGGATATCATGCGTGATAAAGTAGAGGATCAATGAAAAAGGGGAAGGCCCAAAACAAGGTGGATTGACACAGTGGCTGCAACGATGGGCTCAGGTATAGCAAGCATCATCAGGCTGGCACAGGACCAGGTAGTGTTTTGTTCTGTTGTACATAAGGTGGCTGTGAATTGGAGATGACTCATCAACACCTAACAACAACAAACACCAAAGCCATGGTATTTTCAATTGCCCCATAGGCATGTGAAAACTACACAATGAATAAGGAAGATTGAAGAAGAGTTGATGTCTTTAAATTGTGGTGTTGGCAAAGAATACTGAAAATACTATGGACTGCCAAAAGAACAAATAAATCTATCTTGCAAGAAGTACAGCTGGCAAGCTCTCTAGAAGCAAGAACGGCTAGACTTCATCTCAGTTACTTTGGTCATGTTGTCCAAAGGGACCAGTCCCTGGAAAAGGATATCATGTTTGATAAAGTCGACAGTCAGAGAAAAGGGGGAAGTGACTCAATGAGATGGATTGACACAGTAGCTGCAATTATGGGGTCAAGAATAGGAAGTATTGTGAGGCAGTGTTTCATTCTATTGTACATGAGATCACTGTGAGTTTGAATTGACACTGTTCTGGTTACCTACTGCTGCTCTGAGAGGAATATACAACAAATGAGATGGCTTAAACAAACAGGAGTTTATTCTCTTACAGTTTGGAGGTTTTAAGTCCAAGTTCAAAGTGCCAGGCTCTAGGGGTTGGGTGAAAGCCCCTCAACCTCGGGGTCCAGCTCTGCCTCCTGTTCCTGGCCCACGGGAGCTAGAGGCATTTCTTTACTCAGATAGCTGCTGGCTGCTGAGACTGGCAAACCCAAGGTTGACAAATAAAAAAAGGCATAGCCCTGATGTTACCAAACCACATGGCAAGCCATTAATTTAAGTCCACTGTAAATCCCAAGGTCGGCAGAGCATGGCAGGCTGCTGAACAATGACACAACTGCATGCAGGGTTCAAGCATTCCATAAGCTAGAGACCATTCCCAAAGCTGTTTCTTATATACGGGAAGCAGACCACATTCCCTAAGGCAGCTACTCAGCTGCTCACAGTAGATTCCACCACGGAGTTGATTACCAGTCTCATAATGGGGAATACTACATCCAGCTGCCCAGATACTCAACCAGGCCCACCAACGTTGACACACAAACTGAACAACCACAGACTCGTTGGCATCTAGCAACAACAACTAGCTTCTTTCCTGTATGCATATATATTAGTTCTATTTATAATTCATGATGGCCTAGAGGATGTGATATTTGTTTCAGAAACTCGATTTTGTTCCTAAAAATATGGTATCTGCTGCTTTCATGAGTTAATGATTCTTTTTGCTTATACTCTAGAAATAATGCAAAAATGAAACCCACAAAATATAACTGTTGATTCAGGTCATAAGAAGATCATAACAACAGAAAATGTATTACAAATGACTAAATATGTGAATATTTTACATTTTTAAAAAAGTTTGGGGTCATAATATTTGAGCAACTTTATCAATTTCCTTGACTGTACCTTTCCTAATTCAGTTACCTTTTGTTCCCCCTCATTCTCACAGCTCACTGTCTGGACCTTCCAATACAGGGTCATCACTTTAATACTTGCTGCCTTCTAGAGGGCCAAGGATAATGCAGTTTGTGCCTCAGGATGGGCCTTCGGAGTTGGATTATTTAGTGCTCTGAAAACTAAAATCACTGGCACTTAATGGCATTATAATTACTTAAACATTAACCTGTGATTCACTAGCTGATGTGCAAGTGGAAGGCAAGGGACTGAAAGGCCAAGTACGGTGGTACTTAAGAATTATGGGAACTATATTACTTATGATGATGATGTGAGAAAACTATTTCTAACAACAGCAAAAACCAAACCCAAACTCACTGCCATTGAATCAGTTCCTACTCATAGTGATCCCCTTTTGGTTTCTGAGGCAGTAAATCTTTACAGAAATAGAATGCCCAGTCTTCCTTCTGAGCAGTTTGAACCACCAACCTTCTGGTTTGCAGTCAAATGTTTTGGGCATTACTCCGCTGGGCCTCCTTTTGACAACAGTAGACACATTAAATTTCATGGAATAAAAAGGCACAGGGTAGTTACTTTCCCAATTAATGCATAATTGTAAAATAAGAGGACACTAAGTTATGAGGTTGATAGATTTGCTATGACAGTTAGGACCTTCAGAAAAAGACTGGGACATTGATACCTAAATGGGGACAATAGGTGGATAGAACCTGATAATACAGAACCACAAAATTATAGCCTCTTTTTATTGTCAAAGGACATACTTCAGTCTCCCCTTACCTGGAGACTTAATGCAATGACCTCACACGAATTAGGTGCCTGGTAAAATGACACTTTTTTCAAAATATGATCCCATATTTGCCAGGCCATAATCAAAGTCTGGTCTCAGCATATCCTATTAAAGGTAAGTCAAAGTTACACTCCACTAAGGAAAAATCTACATTGGAAAAGTAATAAGAGTAACTGGGAAATATACATTATAAATCCCTGGAAAGTGTGTGTGGGTTTAGGTCTTGAGACTTTAAAGTGGGAAAGAAGGTGGAATATAACACTAGATAGGCTCAGAGTCTCAGGATTTTGATTTTAGAAAGGACTATAGGAGTTAAAAGGAGCTCTCAGGGTGTAGTGCCTAAAACATTTAACTGCTAACCAGAAGGTTGGTGGTTCAAATCCACCAGCTACTCTACGGGAGGAACACTGGGCAATCTACTTCCGTAAAGATTTATTGCCTCAGAAACCCAAAGGGGATCACTATGAGTAGGAACTAATTCAATGGCAGTGAGTCACTTTTTTTTTTTTTTTTTTAATAGGAATTAGGCTTCATAATTTTCTAAGTTTGTACCTAGAAGCCTGGACTTAATGATGGGCCAAAGACAAATAAAGTGGGCATTCAAGAACTTCTTCAGAAAAATGTTAAGGAGAGGTGCAGAAAGATTTGATACATGAAAATGTTATAATAACTTTCCACATGTAATTCAGGAACCCACCATGTAACCATGTAATGTAACAAATTACCTTATGCCCATTAAAACAGTAAGGAATGCACTATTGGAGGTGGAAGGACAGTGGTAGATAGACTCTTTGATGACTTGGTAATAACTATCTTCTAGGCTGAAATTTTTAGTATTTTGATGTACTGTCCTGGCTTCCCTGATCTCTTTAGGGAAGATAGGATTCTAGAAAGGCAGAGGCCAGCTGTCTTCCTTATCTAGAGCTGTTACAACAGAAATGCTACAATTGAGTGAGTAGCTTTACCAAACAGAAATTTATTTTCCTGCAGTTAAGAAGGTTAGAAGTTTGAGTTCAGGGTGCTGACACTAGGGAAAGGCTTTCTTTCTCTGTCAGCTCAGGAGGAACATCCTTGTCTCTTTTCAGCTTCTGTCCCTCCCCTCCCTTGGTGATCTTCAAGCGGTCAGACATCTGCCTTCCCTCATCTCTGCTTGCTTGCTTCATCAGCTCTTTATTTGTCAAAAGAGGTTGATTTAAGGCACACCCTATACTAATTAAAAAAAAACCCACAAAACTCACTGTTTCAAGTCATCCCGACTCATAGCGACCCCTTCTTAGGTTTCTGAGGGAGTATCTCTATGGAAACAGATGGCCCAATCTTCCTTCCAAGGAGTGGAGGAGTGGCTGGCGGGTTTGAACTACCAGCCTTCTGGTTAGCAGACAGCCTATTTAATATAACAAAAAGTCCATTCCCAAATAGGATTATAACCATAAATGTAGAGGTTGGGATTTACAACACATATAATTTTTTTTGGGGGGTGGGGTGGAGGAAGCACACAATTCAATCTTTAACACAAAGGAAGGGCAGGTGATCATCAGAATCAAGAATACAATCGCCACAAAGGGCAGTTAAGCCAGACTAGCAAACAGGGTCTTGACCCCAAAGATCCAATGGTGGTAACTAACACATTATAGCATTCCCAGGAGTGAAGCAGATGGATAGCTAACTAGGCAGTGACATGATTTATGCAGTTGGGAAAACAAATAAATAAAAGAGCAAGTTAGCATAAAACTAATGACAGTTGTTGTAGTGCAAAATGATGGCTACTTCTAAATTCTAAATATAGGCTACATCACACACACAAGAGGATACCCCCAATTTATGAAAGGGTGAACTGGATTAATCTGAGGAAGGACCTTGCAGTTTCACAGCATGACTCTGCTGTAAATATTTTTCCAATTCTTCCCAAGATAATCATGTAGCCATTTGCTAAAATAACTGTACTGGGGAATGGGAAATATGAAGATGGTTTAAAGATTGCTTGATATGGACTTTGAGATGACACTGATACCTGGCAAACTGAAATGTCACAATACTTCGCCAATGGGAAAAATGGTTTATGGAGAGCAACTGAAAGCATAATTCTAGTTTGAGATCACCTCACAGGTCTGTGGACCTACCCTGTGGTAACTTTGTCAGTAAGTTGATGTTATTGGACCAAACGTGAGTCCCTGCCTGGTGCTCGGTCCCTGGCCAGTGCTCAGTCAGGCCAGAACTATTTACACACTGAGACTGAGAAGAGAGAAAATTATTATTGCAAAGCAGCAGTGCAAGGAGTTAGAGGTAGTTAGTACTCAGATCTTAACTCCCAGAGATGCCATCAAAACAGCTTTTGTAGGTTTCAGGAGAGGGGGTTGTGCATATTCACAAAAGGTTGAGGAATTTGGGGGTGAACATGAAATGGGTGATGAATGAGTCACTAGTTTCTTGATATCAGCTGGTAGGGGTTTGGGCAGAGGGTCAGCAATTAACTTTTGTTTCCTTATGTCTGTGGGCCAGAGTTCATTTACAAGTTGTTTCTAAAACATTTCAATTTTAAAACATTTCTATTCCAAAATACTTTTAGCAAGTCTATCATCTGCAGGAAGGAATGTTTTCCATTCAGTTCTTTAAGGAACTGAATACTCATCTGCATTTAGTTTACTTATGCTTACTTATCTATTCTCATCCAGGTGCCAGGGTGGGGGAAAGAGTTTTTACTTGGTTTCATTGACGGCTTTTTGTTGTTTGTTGTTATATGCCATCAAGTCTCATAGTGACCCCTCCTTGGGTTTCCGAGGCAGAGGCAGTATCACTACAGAAGTAGGATTGCCCCATCTTCCTTCCGAGGAGTGGCTGGTGGGTTTGAACCGCCAGCCTTCTGGTTAGCAGTCAAATGCCTTAGCCACTATGCTGCCAGAGCTGGTTTAGCATGAGTGGAGGATTATATTGCAAATAAACATTGTAGACTTTCATCATTGTGTTGTTGTTGTTATGTGCCGTCGAGTCGGCCCCGACTCATAGCGACCCCTCCTTGGGTTTCCGAGGCAGTATCACTACGGAAGTAGGATTGCCCAACCTTCCTTCCGAGGAGTGGCCAGTGGGTTTGAACCACCAGCCTTCTGGTTAGCAGTCAAGTGCTTTAGCCACTATGCTACCAGAGCTCCCATCATGGTAGACTTTCATTTTCCCTTATGGTGGCCAGTAACTTCTCCATGCTGATTTGCCCCTCAATTTCAAGATTTGGATGAAATGACCTTTATCTACCATAGTGTTTGTTTGCTGAGCTGCTGACAAAGGGCTAAATGGCCCAATCTGGATGCTTGCATGAATTAACTTTTTATAGGGTGAATTTAGACAATGGGAAATGGAAGACTGGAATAAATTTTCTGTCCTTTCTCCTTTCATGGACTGCTCTAAAATATGGTTTCTCCTTGTAAAAAATTCACAGAAATCCTGTAAGCCAAACAAAGATACTTTTAGAGCAATCAGTTTTTGTATCTTTGTGGCTCATATTAAAGGATTTGCTATCATAATTAATTGCCTGTCTTCTCTTTGCCCCACTTCCTCTCTGCTCCTCACCCTTACCACCTTGGAGAAGACTTTACAAATAGCATTCACACTTTAATCCTTGCCTCAGGCTCTCCTGTAAAGGACCAAGATTAAGACATTGTATGCATATTTGAAAATCAATTAGCTTGCCTATTCTTCAGCCAGCTAGATGTTTTGTGGACTATTTCACACATTCTATTTGGTTGGAGTTGGAGTTGGTGGTGAAAAAGTCCAGATTTAGCATGTCCTTTTTTTTTTTTTCAATTTGATACTGATTATATTCTAATTAACCACTGAGGACAAAACATCATAAAAATCTTTTTCAAAATGCCATTAATTTTGCCTGTTATTCTCTACTTTTGGTGACTTTTAGGTTGGTAAGTTGAATAAGAATTTAAGCACTTATCACCTTTTGACAGTAACTACTCTGTCACTTGCTCTTTAAAATTTTAGTGTTCATGACTAAGCACTGTATCAATTTCTCTCTGTTCCAGCAAAGCCATTTCCTCTCTTTCAGTCTCAGTTACTGTCTGTGTTATCAAGTAACCTAAAGTAATAAAAAATTTAGCTCATTCATACATCATATACCAAGTGATTTGTGTGATGAAAGGACAAGTAAACTGACATAGGCATCAAGGCCAAGTTCATAGGAAGTCTAATCAATGGAGTGTGATGAGTAAGAGCAGGACGGAGTCCTGCCCTAGAGGGACAGCAGGTCAGAAATTAATCTGCAGATATTCTGGAAGAATGCTGGAAGATGGCAAATAGTTTTAACAAAAACTACCAATGCTGTCCATTATATACAAATGCCAGAAAGAAAGCCCAAGTAGAATGGTGTGTTTTTCCTACAAGTTAGAGGCATCTGTGTTAAGTGAGAAATAAACTCTACCCAAGTTAAAATGTCTTTGCTGACAATGATTCATATGTCACCATATAGCATGCTTTGAAGGGCAAAAATAGCCCAACAGACAATTTTTAACATGATGTAAATAACTGTAGCCCAACAGAATTCAGTGTATTATAAAAGCCACATAATCAGTAAGATCAAAGGAGCTGGAGAGTTCAAATATGAAGATAATTGGTCTTTAGTGAAACCTTGAAAACTTGTCAATTTGGTGATGGATAAGGCCTTTGAAAGCATCTAAACAGCAGCATTGGCCTCACCTAATTTTATGTTAATGACATGAAACTCACTGACAATTCAGAGTGTACTGGA
Source organism: Orycteropus afer afer (assembly GCF_000298275.1). NCBI lineage: Eukaryota > Metazoa > Chordata > Mammalia > Tubulidentata > Orycteropodidae > Orycteropus > Orycteropus afer. The sequence goes on from NW_006921615.1 coordinate 13,138,121, forward strand.
AGGAACTTTAGCAGCAAGAAACCAAGTTTACTCTGAAGTCAGCTAAGCTTACCCTGAAGTCAGCTAAGCTTACCCTGAAGTCAGCATCAATGGTAGAAGCACATCATACTGTGACATGAAGTAACTGCCAATAAAGACCATACTGCTAAAGTTTGAGGCAAGTCTGCAAATATCCAGGATTCCTGTCATTCAAAGAGATTAATCATTCAGCAATTAAAAAATGCTAAAGGAAACATCTGTATCATGTATAGAGATAATATGAAGAAATTCCTTTTCATTTCCAGTACGAACACAATTTAGTATTATAAAACCATCTGACAATGAAAACAATGTTAAAATGTTAATTACCAAGTATATTATGAACTTCCCATAAGCTAAAGTAGTGAGGATAACTCAATCACAAATAGATGATGAAAGCAATTTTTTGTCTCTTATTACTTCTAGATTTCCCAACAAATGAAAACTCCAACCCTTAAATCTTGCAATTAAAATTATTAGAATTTAACACTACTGAAGTTTGGAAACGTACGTTTTATACCTAGATAAAATCCAAAACCAAACCCACTACCACTGAGTCAATTCTGACTCATAGTTACCCTAAAGAATAGAGTAGAACTGTTCCATAGGGTTTCTAAGGCTATAAATCTTTAGGGAAGCAGAGTACCACATCTTTCTCCCATAGGTGGGTTCAAACCACTGAGCTTTTGGTTAACAGCCAAATGCCTTAACCACTGCACCACCAAAGTTCCTTATGCCTATATAGAAAATACATAATTCAACAGCAAGATTAGGGAAGAAAACTCTAATATTATAAAATATATAAAATGATATTTAATGTAAAGTTTAAGTAAAATTTAATTTGTATTATAAACCATGTTTGTTAGCTTTATTTAGAATAAAGTGTGTATTATAAATATTATACATTACTGTAATTTATAATAATAAAAATATGTTTTGTATTAAGTAGAATTTAAGAACATGGTGCATTTTTCGATTCTATAATTTACTAAAAGGAGCTAGGATGAAGTATAATAATATGTTGGTTATTTACCATGACTGAATTAGATAATGGTTAAAACAAATGACAAAGTTAAACCTACTACAAGTAGAACTATCCCAAAAAAATGAATATTCAAAAATTGCTTACCCCAGTTCAAGATAAAAGAGCAAAACATTCTAATTAAAAATTATACTATTCCATACACTTAGCATATCACTTACTATTAGAAATGTACGTTCCTTTTAGCTGAATTGTTTCAAAATATGGTTCCCAATTAATATGTCTTTGCTGGTTCTATTCCTTTGGCCTTGAATGCCCTATGGTTAGCAATAACTTGGCAAAATCTATTAAAATGCCTCATTTTCTGTTTACTGATTCATCCATTATTTTATTCAATATACACTTATTATTGAGTGACCACTATGTGACAGACACTACTTTAGGTTCAGTGAATAGGACAGAAAAGTCTGTTCTCAGTATGGAAATAACATGTCATTGAGGGATTCAGAAATTACACAGTAAATACATGGTTAAGTTCTATAATGAAAAATGACTAGGATAAGGTGATAGAGATGGGCAGAATCATAGAACTACTGAAATAAGGTGAGTGAGAGTAGCTTTTCTAAGGAGATGATATTTAGGTAAAAACTCAAAAGATACAAGATCCGAGAGCAAGTTCAAAGGCCCTGGGGTAAGAACAAGTTTGTTTATTCAAACAAAATAAAATAGTTTATGGAGAGAGCAGAGTAATCCAGAAAGAGAGTATGAAGAGATGAATTTGGATAGCAATGCAGGATTTTGGTCACATGGGGCCTTTTAGACTACAGTAAAGAGATTTAGTTTTATTCTAAAATGAGAGGAATTTTTAGAATTTTGAATAAGACTGTGATGAAATTTCATGAATAATTTCAAAATATCACTCTTGGTGCTGAGGGGAAAACCAGAAAGCGATCAACTAATAGTCTGAAAAAAATGTATTTCTTGGAAGAGGACCACAACCATGAGGTTTAAGAGACAGGTGATGTGAAGGGGTGCCACAGAATTGTCCTTTAATCTTCCTTTTGGGCTTTGGGTGATATGTGTGTGGTTGTATATGTAGACATACTTTGGGATGGTGGATGTTGTGGTGGAAATAATGTTACTGATAACCAGAAGAGAGTTGGTAAAGGAGAAAGACACTTTTTCTGAATATCATCAGGCTAATCAGCTGTTTCAGGACTGTTGTTGTTAGTTGCTGATTTCTAAATAATTCTGAATGTTCCTCTTTGTCCCCAATTCTCCTTGTAAATTGGAGCTTACGAGGATAGAATAGAGCAAGGTTGAAATAAACTTCAATGTGAAGGACATGGTGTGGGCTAGGGGGTTAGGTCATGAAATCTTACCAAAGAATAAGTGAGGAAAACAACTGTCCAAAAATCAATCTGTGGTGGAGACAATGTTAGATGTTCACCAAATCAATTCCTTTTCTTCCTGAGACCACAGCTAGACATTTTCATCCTTTCCTAGAATTAGATGAATGAGTTTTGTTCATTGGAATATAGGATAAACTGATTGTGCCACTTCCAGGCTTGATCCCTAGAAGCACACACCATAAAACAGAAGACTAAAATAGAAATAAATAAATAACCACATGGAACAGAGTCTTCCCTCCTCACAAACCTGCATTAGATGGTCTCATAAAAACCAAAAACTCACCGCTGTCGAGTTGACTCAACTCATAGCGACCCCTCTTTGGGTTTCCAAGGCAGTATTACTATGGAAGTACATTGCCCAATCTTCCTTCTGAGGAGTGGCTGGTGGGTTTGAACCTCCAGCTTTCTGGTTAGCAGTCAAATGCCTCAGGCATTATGCCACCACAACTCCATGGTCTCAGGAAATTTATATAATAATTGTTTATTTCTAGCGAAGATTTTGGGATTGTTTATTATAGCAGTTGGCCGCTCTTGTGCAATAAGGCATCCAAAGTCTAGTCTTTCTCTGACATATCTACATTGAAAATGAAAATAATTTTATTCCACAGCTAAGAATTAGAGCAAAAGAGATACCAAGTCAATGCAATCTAAAAAGTGGTAGAATTTTCACTTTCTACCAATAATATATTGTTGTTAGCACTCTCTTAAACTCAATGAAGAGAATCATGGTCATTTCTTTAATAGAAAATTAGAGTCCTGAATCCATTCTGTAAAACTTTCTTCTGGTAGCTGAAATGGATGTGCTAAACTTGGCCTCTTAAAAATGTGATATACAAGAATCATTTTTCCAAAGAAAATGTCATCCTTAGGGGCTTTCATAGGCAGAACTATTTACACACTCCATTTTCTTGTCACCAACTATTTTATTAATTATTATATACTAATAAGCATAAACATAAGTGAGTAGGGATTTCAAATGAGCTCTCATTAACTTCCTCTAGACTGATTACGCTATGTTCTTTTACAATATACATATTACACATGATCAAATGTTTCTTTTTGCAATTTTATGTTAATTATTAAACTTAGAATTAACCATTATGAATAATTATTAACATCTTCTATCCACTGCTACTATCATTCATGTTTTTATAACAAGGACTATATTCTAGAAAGAAAACCTCATTACATTCAAATATCATTTGTATGCTTTGGACTTCAACCATTTAAAATATCAGAGAAATAACTAACACATTCAAGAGCAATTTAAAAACTGCTTTAATGAAATGAGAAAAACAAAATTCCTGAAACACTTTTTTTTAAATTTTTAGTCACCATTTTCCTGATATAGACACTATAAAAATAAACACAAATATTGATTCTTTTCTATAAATGCTGCTGAATGTTAATACATGATCATATTTATGTTAGCAGGGAAATTTTGTTGGATTATCTGTCTATGATTTTTTCCACTAGAGAAGCTGTTACTTTGGATCTTTTAAATAAACAGAAAATTGTCTGGTTAAGAGAAAGACAAAGGCATATTTGAAAATGTAAATATATCATCTTATAGTTCATTATAATCAATCATATAATCACAAATCACAATCAAATCCATGCTTTCAGAAGTACAAACATTGTAGGAAGAGGGAAAAAAAAGACACAATTAGTTTGGAAAATATTTTATCGATCTGGAAAAAAATAACCATCTATTTGGTAACAAATAGCTCTGAGCACTGTTCATATAGAAAATAATCCTCTAAAAGACACAATTAGGAGCAATAGGAAGAAATTGTAGGGAACCAGTTTTAGGCCTAATATTAAAAAATAAAAATTACAGTTAGAAATATCTGAAATTGAAATGAGTTGTCTGTTGAGATAGCAAGTTGCATTTCACTGCATATAATTAAGAAGAGGTTAATTTGCTAGAGCTGTTGTAGATGCTTGGATGCATGTGTATAAAGGATACAAAATTGAATTAGATGACCATTAGTATCCCTTCTGAAAGGAGCTCTCGTTGTGTAGTATCTACAGCATTTGACTACCAATTAGAAGGTTGGTGGTTCAAACCCACTAGCCTCTCCAGAAGGAATATGGGGCAATCTACTTCCTCAAAGATTTACTGCTTCTCTATGAGTTGGAATCAACTTGATGGCACTGGATTTTTTTTTTTTTTTTTTGGTTTTAGTCTTCTTTCTGAAGTCCCTGGATGGCACACATGGTTACGCGTTTGACCACTAGGCAAAAGGTTGGCAATTTGAACCAACCTATCAGGAAAGGAATGTGGGCAGGTGGGTAAGTCCCTGCACCTGGGACAGTCAGTCTCTGAAGGCTGTCCAGTGACCATACTCTTTGGCACCTGAGAAAACAATGCTTTCCTTGAAGGGAGATCAAGGCAGTATGTCTCCATATCCATCATCCAGATGGAAAATTAATTAACTGGCTATTGTAATCATGACAAAAATTCTCCTTTTTCTCCTCCACCCATCAGTTAAAAAAAAAAAAAAAAAAAAAAAAAAAACCTCACATCCTCATATGAGAGAGTGAGAGAGAGAGAGAGAGAGAGAGAGAGAGAGTGTGTGTGTGTGAATCAAGAAACAGTGACTGTATTTCACTCTATGGCTAACATTTTTGCAGAAAATCAGCATATATGGCACAGGGATATTAATTCATGAATGAAAGTACTTCAAAGGTAACTTTGGGTCTAGTGCTCTGAGAATATGCACCTACTGAAGCCTCCCCCAAATCTCTGGAGATTTTGGAAGGTAATTGGAGCATTTGTCAGGAACCCATGTGTGATAGTTGGAGCTGTGTGTCAACTTGGCTGGACCCCAGTTCTGTGTGGTTGTTCCCATGATGGGATCGGATGACTGTGCTCTGAGTGGCCAATCTGCCCAAGGGGAGTTTCCCTAGGATTGTGGCCTGCTTCCAGGATATCCAGGGACATCCTGGGAAGAGAGACATTCTTTGAGGGATTGGAACCCTGGTGTGCTGAGTACAACCTTCCATGAGTGAGCAGCCCACGCTCGGCCTGGAGATCTTGGATTCGTCTTTCTTTGGAGTCAACAACCAGTGCACTGCCTGCCAGCCTTGAATTTCTCGGCCCCCTGCGCTTGTGGAAGCTAAGGCTGCCACCAGCCCAACATTTTCTCCAGGGACTTTGGACTTGCTGCCTTCTATATGTTTATGAGCCATTTTCCTAAGATAATTTTTTTTCTCTTTCTCTCTCTCTCTATATATGTATATGCTTTGCTGGTTTTTGTGTTTCTCTAGAGAACCCAATCTAATACACCATGCCAATTTAGTCTAGTTAACCCTAAACACATATTGCTAAGCAAATAAGCCAGTCTAAAAAGCTACATATGAATATTCCAACTATGACCTTCTCAAGGTCCATTATTAGTGCAAACAGTTTGCACTCTTCTGCCAACCTAAAGATTCATGCTTCAAATATACCCAGAAGTACCATAGAAAGACAGTCCTGGTTATCTGCCTCAGTTAAGTTGATAGCCAATAAACCCTATGGAGTAGTTCTACTGTGTAACACATGGGGTTACCCTGAGTTGGAATCAATTCTATAGCAAGTAACAATAAGAACAACATACAATATTCTGGATAAGGCAGAATTAGGGAGAGAGTGAAAGGATCAGTGGTTTTCATGGGGTTTGAGATGGGCAAAGAAAGGTTTAATAGGTAGATCACAGAGCAGTTTAGGATAGTGAAAATATTCTGTATGATACTGCAATGGTGGAGAGTAGACATTAAGCATTTACCAAAACCCATGTGACTATACAAAACACCCTAGTGCAAACTATAGACTTGAGTTAATATAATGTACTGATATGGGTATATGAATGCAAGATGTTAATAATGGGGTGTGGTAGAGGAATGACAGATTATATGGTAACTTATTTTCTGTAAAACTTTTCTGGAAACCTAAAACTGCTCTAAAAAATAAAAGAGATCTCTGCAGTGAGTCACATTTTTAGTGAGAAATATGGATGGTTAATGTTTGTATATTGTTTCACATGTTCTAAGCATTTCCACATATGTCAAATAAGATACACTGTGTCTTGTGTGATATTTTCCATCTTTATGTTGCCATGGTGTCATTGTTCAAGATCCATCTTGAGGATTTCCTTGATTGTTTGGGTCCTGTTTCTTTACCACCCATTGTGACTTGCACATATCTATACTGAGTACCTAGACCAGAAGATCAGTAATTACCTTAAAATATTTTCCGGGAGCTCTGGTAGCATAGTTCCTAAAGCACTTGACTGCTAACCAGAAGGCTGATGGTACAAACCCACCAGCCACTCCTCAGAAGGAAGGTTGGGCAATCTACTTCTGTAGTGATACTGCCTCGGCAACCCAAGGAAGGGTCACTGTGAGTCGGGGCTGCCTCAACGGCACGTAACAACAACAACAACAACATTGGAGAACTCTGGTGGCATCGCAGGTAAGACATTTGGCTGTGTGTTAGGCACTGTGCTGAATTTGGTTAAAAAAGAAAAAAAAAATGAGTAATATATATATATGTAACATATAATCAATAATAATCATGTGATCAATAATATATAATCAGATTGTCAGCAGTTCAAACTGACCAGCTGCTCCATGGGAGGAAGATGAGGCAATCCAATTCCATAAAGATGTATAGTCTTGGAAATCCAATTAGGGTTGCTATGAGTCAGAATCAACTCAATGGTAGTGGGCACTCTAGATCAGTACCTGTTCAAAGACAAACACTACATATATATTTTTTTTAACCAAATCCAACATAGTGCCTAACATACACTTAGCATTTATTATGTTATTTAAAAGATGTAAAAATTTAAAAAAAAGTATATAAAATGACTGACATCCCATTTTTAAAGATCCAAACAAAGCACATAAATGATCAAAATGGGAAAACAAGGAAATAGTTTTTTTTTTTTTTTTATATAAAGAATACAACATATGTGCCTATTAAATGTATGTTAATATAAAACATTTTTATTTAATTTTTATTGTGCATGCTTAAAATGTGATTAACTTGGAAGCATCATTAAAATGATTTTCTTTAGACCTTTTACTGGTGGTAAATGATGATGTTTCTTAGCTGCAATAGCAGCCACAGAGAAGAAAAAAACATGAATATGGTTATTTTTGTAATGATTTTTGCTCCAATTTTGTTAGTGTAGTGTAGGAAAAAACACTTTGAGTATATGTATATATACATATATGTGTGTGTGTGTATACATACACACACACACACACACACAGACGTATACATATGCATTTTTAACCTTATTAGTAAAACCTCATAATAAGTTATGCTGTTGCTGATGCAAAACAAGTTTCAAAATATTTCTAGCTTCAGATCATAGCTTTCCTATAGTTACCAGTTGCTGGCCCTGAGGTACATTTTTATGCAGTTAGTTACATACTTTGTCTTTTATCTCTAGCCAGACCTTCCTTCCTTTCATCACTGTGGTTTTATGTGTGGGGTAGACTTTTTTTGTTTTTTTTCAAGTTAGGAGAGTTATAGGTCAGAGTTGAAATTATTCTTCTCTGAACTGCTTCCAAACTGTCTGGGTCTTAGGTGCCTCAAACTGAATTCAACATCCAGGTGTGGTCTTCTCAGAATTTCAAGAGACCTTGTCAGTCTTCAGTAAGATGAGAAATTTATTCATTTGCTACTTAATAGAATCCCTCTGGTTAACTACCACTAGACTACAGCATGTTTAGGCTCTGTCATCTATAAGTCTTCTTGGAGGTTTGAGCTGAAAAGCTAATATCAGCAAACTAATATGTCTTTTAGTTTTAAAATAGCTATTTCATGGAGATCCTGCTTTTGTTAAGTATTCTCATTTTTCTATTATTTTGGACAAACTATCCCTAAGTTTTATGGCTCAGAAGTTATTTGGCACATGATTTTGTGGGTCAGGAATCTGAGAAGGGTTTCGTTGGGTGGTTCATCACTAATTCATATGGCATGAGCTAAGACAGCAAGAGATGGGCAATCCACACTGAAGACATGTCTTCACCTATGTGTACAATGCCAGGGTGCTCCTCAGCCCCCTTTTCTCTTTCCTTATGTTGTCTCATTCTCTAGCGCCTATTCAAATGCCCTAGGTGTTTTGTGCTTTCAACTCAAAAAGAGAATTTGGATCAGTTTAAACAATGACAGTTCTAAAAAGCAATGACTTAGACACAAGGAGACAGAATCTCTAAGAACATGACATACCTCATGTCAACCTCATTATTGGAGAAAAAAAAAAATAAAAACTAAATTCTTGGGGAGGGGCAGTGCATCATGCCTTTAATGTGCCTTTTATGAACTGAAAAATTTGTCAATCTATAAATATGATTAACCTTGATAGTTTTGCTTTCTTATAAGTGGCTGGAACAGAAAAGGGGATAGAAAAGTATATACATAGACAATACATACCGTTATGCTCCTCATCTGTGTAAACCCTCTTAAAAAATTTTTACTTCATTTAAGCACTTGTTCTTGTTGTTATTTGCCGTCGAGTCAGCCCCGACTCATAGCGACCCCTCCTTGGGTTTCTGAGGCAGTATCACTACGGAAGTAGGATTGCCCAACCTTCCTTCCGAGGAGTGGCTGGTGGGTTTGAACCACCAGCCTTCTGGTGAACAGTCAAGTGCCTTAGGCACTATGCTACCAGAGCTCCTCATTTAAGCACTTAGTCACCTTTAATCTTTTCTACAGAACATATTCTGTCCACTTCCCATGTGGAAACTTTCTGTGCATTAACTTTCCAAATCTAACTTCATACATTATATGGAGACTAGAGTTCTACAACCTTCAAGAATAGTAGTCAGAATGATAGACCCTAGAGGCGGGGATTCTACAACTGAATTACTGGCATAAACTGTGTCACAAAATGTCAGAATTTTAAAACTCTATACATCTGGGAAAGCTGCAAAGAAACATATGCCTGAGGTCTAGGTAGAAAGAAGTTATCTTTGGATAATGGGAAATGCAAGCTGGTGCTATAGCAGGTATCAAATCCAAATTTACATCATGGGTAAGAAAGTGTATCTTAGAATGAAAATTAATATCAGAACTATTTGGGGGAGGGGGGACACACTGTCATCAAATCATATCCTACTCATAGAGAACTCTCCTTGAGTTTCTGAGGTGGTATCACTACAGAAGTAGATTGCCCAACCTTCCTTCTGAGGAATGGCTGGTGGGTTTGAACTGCCAGCTTTCTGGTTAGTAGTCTAATGCCTTAGGCACTATTCAGAGACTGGTAAATTTTCTAGTGCTACAGAAGAGTTAAAAATAAAACTGTACCAGGGATGCATTTTCCTAGTCTAGGGCATAGTAGATGCCTATGGAAATAAACCTCATTGAAGATGAGCTTATCATTTTTCCTTTCTTAATGACAAGCTCATCATACACCCACACACACACACACATACACATTTATATACAAATGTGTATATATAAATACATATATACATGTACATACATACACATATATTACATCACAAAAACAGGAAATTTATCAAGGAATTGTAACAGAAATACCCAGAAAAAGCATTAAAGATAAATACTTTAACCATTTTAAACAGATTTGTTTGAATCAACTGGTTAAACAATAGACTATACACAACTAAAAGGGATAAAGTTTAAACTTTGTAAGCAGGGGAAGGAAAGAAAAGCCAGGGGGACCATGACAGAGTGAACAGCGACAAGGATCCAGGTAAGGAGCAGGACCCAGACCCCACTCCCAAGTGGCAGAAAAGTAGCATGGATCCAGGTAAGGGGAGGGTGGAGAGGTTTTGGACAGCTAGGGGAGACAAACTTCTCTATTGGTTTGTTGTACTCTGGTGGTATGTTGCTGTGAGGCTTGAGGCTGTGCCACCAGTGTTTCAAATGCCAGCAGGTTTACACATGGTGCACAGGTTTCAGCACAGCTTACAAACCGAGACGGACTGGGAAGAAGGAAGAGGCCGTCCACTTCTCAAAGAATTGGCCAGGGAAAACCTCGTGAATAGAAGAGAAACTCTGTTACATTACTGCTTAACTTTATGAATAGCCCAGAAACACTGTCCAATACAGTGCAGGAGGACAAGCCACTTAGTTTGGAAGGCTATCATCAGAGTAGAACCAACCTTAATGATATGGATAAAGTAAAGCTTTCCAGACCTCCATTTGCTGACGTGACAATATTCAAATTGAGGAGAAACAGCTGAAAACATTCATTAATAATTGGAACATGGAATGTATGAAATATGAATCTAGGAAGAATGGATGTTGTCAAAAATGTCATGGAACACATAAATATTGATATCCTAGGCATTAACGAGCTGAAATGAACTGGTTTTGGTCATTTTGAATCAGACGACCATATGATCTACTATGCCAAGAATGACAATTTAAAGAGGAATGGCATGGCATTCATCATCAGAAAGGATATTTCAAGATCTGTCCTGAAGTACAATGATGTCAGTGATAGGATGATATCCATATGCCTACAAGGAAGACCCTTTAATACGACTATTATTCAAATTTAAGCACCAACCACCAAAGCCAAAGATGAGGAAATTGAAGACTTTTATCAACTTCTGAAGTCTGAAATTGACCAAACATGCATTTAAGATGTGTTAATTATCACTGATGGAAAAGCTTAATATTTTCAACCAAAACCAGGCCAGGAGCTGAATGTGGAACAGACCATCAACCACTCATATACAAGTTCAGCTTGAAGTTGAAGACAATTAAAACAAGTCCATGAGAGCCAAAATATGATCTTGAATATATCCCTCCTGAATTTAGAGACCATGTACAGAATAGATTTGATGCACTGAAACCTAATAACTGAAAACCAGAAGAATTGTAGGATGACATCAAGAATGTCATCCATGAAGCAACCAAGAGGTCATTGCAAAGATGAGAAAAGGAGAAAAGACCAAAATGGATGACAGAAAGATGATTCTGAAGCTTGCCCTTGAGTGGAGAGTAGCTAAAACAAATGGAAGAAATGACAAGATCAAAGAGCTGAACAGAAGATTTCAAAGAGCTGTTTGAACAGACAAAGCCAATTACTAAAATGAAATGTGCAAAGACTTGGAGTTAGAAAACCAAAAGGAAAGAACACACTTGGCATTTCTCAAGCTGAAAGAGCTGAGGAAAATATTTAAGCCTTGAGTTGCAATACTGAAAGATTCTATGGGCAAAATATTGAATGATGCAGGAAAAATCAAAAGAAGATGGAAGGAATACACAGAGTCACTGTACCAGAAAGAACTGGCCAATCTTTGTCCATTTCAGGTGTGGCATATGATCAAGAACCAATTTTTGCCAAGTGTGTTGGTTTATGTTCAAGAAGTTGAAGTTGCACTGAAGGAATTGGCAAAGAAGAAGGCTCAAGGAATTGACAAAATATGTGTTGAGATGTTTCAACAAATGGATGTCCCACTGGAGATACTCACTCGGTTATGCCAAGACATTTGGAAGATAGCTACCTGGCCAACTGACTGGAAGAGATCCATATTTGTACCCATTCCAAAGAAAGGTGATCCCACAGAATG
>NW_006921615.1:13161882-13175986 GCF_000298275.1 Orycteropus afer afer
TTGTAGTAAACTGTGGTCAATGACATGAGACAAAGTATATGTGAACTGCTGTATGGAAAGTGAATTTGCTCTGTAAATCTTCACCCAAATCACAATAAAAAAAAATAAAATAAAGTAAAGAAGAAGCCCTTGTTCTCTAGGTCTCCAAATCTCAACCTCCTGATCTTTCCACCAACCCAAAATAATCAGAGTCTATGGCTGCTCATGTGCTTATGAATTATTTACTTGTCAGTTGTGCAGAATGGACAGTGCTGTGTTCTTACTGCTTTTGTTTTATTTTTACTCATGATGCCTTGTTTTTGTTGTTATGTGCCCTTGAATAGGACCCAACTCATAGCGCCCCTCCTTGGGTTTCCGAGTCAGTATCACTATGGAAGTAGATTGCCCAACCTTCCTTCTGAGGAGTGGCTGGAGACCATTAAAACAAAAACCAAACCCACCACCATCAAGTTGAATCTGACTCTTAAACAATGGACCCCCATTGGTTTCCAAGGCTGTAAATCTTTACAAAAGTAATTTGCCCCATCTTTCTCCTGCAGAGGAGCTGAGGGTGGGTTTTAACCACTGACCTCTGGTTAGTAGCTAAATGCCTTACCTGCTACATCACCAGAACCCCTTAGACTATTTATTAAATGTGTAAAATTACTAAGTAACTTACAGCGAGCTTTTTATCATTTTCTCTTTAACTGACAACTATTTCAAGTAATAGCTCTCTTGCTCCCATTTTACAATTTCCATAGCCTCGAATTATAGAAGGGGATTGTATTCATTCAATTATACAATTATTGCTCAAATACCTTCCCCATTGCTCGGATTACTCTCTCATTCCTTCCCATGAATTGATTGTAATTTAGTTCTAATAAAGGAACAACTAAGTCAGATGGTTTCTGTACACTCTAAACCTCATCTAACTGGCAAAAGGAGACTCCACAGGAGGCTGTCTAAAAATAGGGCTTTCCTGGAGGATGTTAGAATGTTATTGGCAAACCCACCACTTCACAATGCAGGAGCTTGTATGTATTTGCCCCTCCTCTTTACCTTGCCTCACAGGAACAAGGTTCCGAGCACAACCTCCTCTTTGGTGTTAAAGGAAGCTCCAAAGATTGCAGTAGCTGTTTTACAGACTCAGATGAATATCACTAACAGCAGCAGGATCAAGGATAGATAGAGGTAAACTTATCAGAATAGGAGCATAGGAACTATATACCAGATCTGGCAACCCCTTATCTAATCATCATACAGAATTAAACTGGGAAGGGGAAAACTGACTATTTTTAAATAAGCACAAAATGTATTATTTTGGAGACTGGTCAAGTAGAAGGAAGCCAGCTATTCATGCCATACCCAGAAGCTCAGACAGAACTAAATTATGCTTCAGATTAATGTATCGGTCAGTTCAAAGGTTAGACAAACAGCTGTTTCTCAAGGAGGCACACTACAAAGCTTAACTGTTCATTGGAAAGTTTGTAATGGTCTCAATGGATTCCCAAAGGAGGCTCTGTTATTTGTTTCTGATTGGGAGATATCCAAAACTGACTCCATGCTACTGATGACTTCTACTGCTAGGGCATAAGGGTGAAACTCTGGAGCCAGTGTGATTTCACCAGTCTCTGGGGGAAAAAAAAGAAAAGGGGAGGGGAAAAAAAAAAAAAAAAACCCACACAAACAGCAAGTCTTTAGTGACTTAAAGATTATCCACAAACCTGCAGATCTGAATGGAGAATTGGGAAAGGAATGCTGGATTTCCAAGAGATCTGCTTGCTCACTTCTGCAAAACTATAAAATGAAATAATAAGCAATTCAAGGATGTGATTCATAGTATTCAAGTTTGATTTGATGCAAAACTTGTCACCAGCATTGAAAAATGGAATGGAATATGTGACATCTTTATTCAGTATTTGCCATCATTCCTGAATTTTTGAAATAGTGGTTTCAAGAGGCATAATCAATAATTCCGGTATTAGATTAGAGAACCTGGGTGGTGAAAATAGGTAACTGTACTCAGCTGCTACACAAAAGGTTGAAGGTTTGAGTCCCAAAGGCACCTGGGTGGGGGTGGATACGGGATCTATACTGAAAAATCAGTCATTAAAAATCCAACGGTGAACAGTTCTACACTGACTCCCATTAAGTCACCATGAGATGGAATAGACTTGCAGCAGTTGGTTACTACTTAGTATTATAGATTAGATCAGTGGTTCTCAAATATGCAAGAGTCTGAAAAACATGCAGGTTTCAGGACCCAGCCCTGGAAATACTGGTTTTATAGTTTAGAAAGAGCCTAAGAGTTAGAGTTAACAAAAACTCCAGGTGATTTGGATGGAGCTGGCTGCCAGATTTCACTTGGAGAAACTGATTTAGATTGAAAATTGGCCAGGAAATAATTAGGAGCATACCTGAAAGTATTAGTCAGGATACTAAGTATGAAGAAAATTGGATTGATGTATTTGAGTGTTGGAAATAGGCTAAAATTAGAATTTGTTGACCCAAATTGATGCCTATTTTTCTGCCTAATGTGTTTTTCTCCTGAGTTCTCACTAGTTTCAAAGTAGATTTAGAAGTTGTGTATAAGGCAAGGTTTTAAGTTTTCATTTTTGTAGAAACCAGAGGGAAAAAATGCATCAAACGAATTAATTGATGGAACTACTCACAAAATACTATATAAAAAGAGGATGTAAAGGAAAGGGAACTATGGCCATTGAGATCTTTATCTCTATTTTACATATTGCATATTTTCTCTAGATTTTTTTTTTCATTTACTACAGAAGTTTGCAGTTGTTTATTATAGTTATCTTTAAATTTAATATTTAACTTTTAAAAACTTAAGAAGTCCCTGAGTAGGAAAAAAACAAACCATAAATATTATGTTTAAGATGATTATTTATCTATTCTCTATACCTGAAACACAATGGATTTTTTTTTTTTGGTTTTACTATTAATTTACTCTTTTCAGAAAATATGAAAGTGTTCAGAAACATGCAATCATTATAAGCAGCTAATGGCATGTTGGGAGCTCTGGTAGCATAGTGCCTAAGGAACTTGACTGCTAACCAGAAGGCTGGTGGTTCAAACCTACCAGCCACTCCTTGGAAGGAAGGTTGGGCAATCTACTTCCGTAGTGATACTGCCTCAGAAACCCAAGGAGGAGTCACTATGAGCGGGTCTGACTCGACAGTGCATAACAATAAATGGCATGATTAATATCAATATGTTTGAAATTGTCATAGCTCCTGATTTTTTTCTGTATTAGATCATATTAAAATAGAAAAGAAATATTATTTGTAAACTCAAGGAATCAAGAAATCCATTATCATACTACATGTTCTATCTTCTTAAAATAGGTTGTGGGCTGGCTAGGAACTCTCAAACTTTACAAGGCTCCTGAAAGTATTAATGATTAACCAAAGGAAATACAGGATGAAACAATTAAGAATTCTCAGTAGGGAGTAAAAAAAAAAAACTTCTTTTCATTTTTATAGAAAATGTTGATAAGTTTCAGAAATCTTGTCTTCATTAAAGTTCAGAAAACTGTGCCTCAGATTCTTTCATGAATCTAAATGAACGTAAAGATACTGTGTTCTTATCTCCTTGAGAATTTGGCTAAGTTCTTGAGAAGAAAAATCATGATTCTTTGTTCAAAAACACATGAGTGAAAAGAACAGTGCTAAATTTTAAATGATCTTGTGCAGCATCATTCTGTTGCCTTTTTTCACTATGTTTCGATTTCCAAAAAATCAAAGGCATATGGCTTGTTTCTAGCATTTTAGAACAAAAAGAGCTGGAGGATTTTATATTAGTGACATGTTGAAGATAATCCACAGAACTACTTAGAGAGAAGTATGTGTGAGTGTATGGTGTCAATCAGTCTAGTCGTAGATTTTATATTTTAATATTCTAGCAGGTAACTATCTATAATAGATATTGGATTTAAGAGTCACACCAAAATCAGATGGTAAAATATTACAATTATTTAACCAACTTTGGACATGGAGTAATGGTTAAACAGGTTGGTAGGCCACTATATGATGTTACATACCCTGACAGTTCTGGAACAATTAGTCGCTATAGATTTCATGGAAAAAATAAAATAACTTCAAACTATTCTATATTGTGAGTTTAAAGGGATTTTTATTAGAGGTATCCTATTTTGCATATCTGCCACAGTTGATTTCTTAATTCACTTCGTAACTTCTAAAATTATCAATGTTATCATAGCATTTATGAATTAAAACTGATTTTTTTTTTTTTTGGTTAAGCTTAATGTTAAGAATACTTCCCTGATCATATTGTAAATCTCTCAACCTCTAGCTTTGCACTCAAGAGACCCTTAATGAATATATTTGCAGCTGAAGACACATCTAAATCATTAAATCAGACATGACTGATCCATATCTCCACTTCAGGAGTAGAAATGAAAACTCTTTCTTCAGTGCATTGTGAGCAAAGCTTTTATGGTGGACAATAAGTTATTTTCTTATTTTTACTAGTAGAGTGTTCATTTCCCAGCCCTTTCTTCTCATATTCACCATACAAAGAGTAGTAATCCTCACTTTTCAAGGAACAAAACTAAACAAAAAGCCCACACTGCTAAGCGTAAGCCCTAATTGTACAGAATAATAATAGCAGCCTGTCCTGCTGCCTGTGAATGGAGTCTCAACAACTCTCTTTGCAAAAGTCTGGAGATAAACTGAACTCAAAATCCCACCTCTTTTCCAAGTCCTGGAAATTAATGTTATTATTATTTATTCTTTAGCTTAAAAGAATGGACAGGGCCAGTCAGTAGGATAAAATCAGCAAATGGGTACAACTGCCCAACTTTTCTCATTCTCAATAGGTTCCATGGCTACATTGCAAGTTTTATATCAAAACACTGAAGGCTTCTACATCCATATATGTAAAAAGAATAATGATAATTAATACTAAAGTAACTCAGACATCTAAGGCAAAAACTTTCAGTGACTTGCACAAGTTTACAAAATGGAGACAGGATTGGAAAATCAGAATTAGAGAAATTTCAGAAAAAATTACATTACTGACTTTAGCATTAAACATGAAACCCTGAACTGTTAGAAGAGAATAGGCAAAGAACAAGATAATTAATTTTTTGACTCTTGACATGACATAGGAAAGCCAGGTTAATTTATCCTAATGTGATTTCTATTTTTTCTTTAGAATAAGTAGATAACTCAATGGAGTGATTAACATTCTAAAATAACAGTCTTGACTTACTGTAAAGTCTCAGAGGTAAAAACGCTTTGAGCCGATACTGAAACTCCATCCTCTTGTACTTAGGTATTACTCCTCATAAGGTAGAGCATGTCTGGTGCCCTGCTGTTTGGAAATGACCCAAAGGCAAAAAGGGAAAGATGAAGTTTCAACAGGAGAGACTGAGTATCTCACAGGATTTTCTCTGTGATGCAGACTCTTGCCTGTGAGTTATGATTTCCAAAGTAGGCTTCACTGGTCATTTTGAACTACTGTTTCTGTTTGGGTCCCTGGCCCTGGTGTGATGATGGTGATCTCTGCAGTTAAAACAGTACTTGACTCTGGATGGCAATCCTGAGTAATTTTAAAAGTAGGGAAATAGCAGTGCTGTCTTGAAAGATAAATTTTCTCTATACCTTTCTTTATTTCCTTCTTTTTCTTTCTTTCTCTCTTCCCTTATTTCCATACTTGTTTTTCCTTCATCTTTTCTCTTCCTTTCCTCCCTCTCTTTCTTTACCTCCCTTCCTCTCTCTGTCATACCCCATTTATTTATTTTTCTGACTCTGAGAAGAAAGCATGCATATCACTAAGTAAAATGAAATCTCATTTATTTTCTCAAAAGTTTTTCTTATTTATCATCCAAGGAGGGGTTGCTATGAGTTGGGTCCGACTCAAAGGCACACAACAACAACAACATCATATAAGATAAATAAATAGATAGATAGATAAATAAGCCAAGCTCACTTCCATTGAGTCAATTCTGACTCATAGCAACCCCTTTTGGGTTTCTGAGGCAATAAATCTTTAGAAATAGATTTCCCAGTCTTCCTCCCACAGAGTGGCTTGTAGGTTTGAACAGCCAACCTTCTGGTTACCAGTCAAATGCCTTTGGCACTAAGCTACCAGAACTCCTATAAGAGAAGTAACAAACTTTTATATTACAGAATATTGACTTTTCAAACTCACTTAAATTTGAGATTTTCCTGAAGAATTTAGGTTATAAAAGAAAAATTTCAATACTGGTGGTAGGCCCATGTTGTAAATTATTATTTAGA
This sequence comes from Orycteropus afer afer, assembly GCF_000298275.1. Lineage (NCBI taxonomy): Eukaryota > Metazoa > Chordata > Mammalia > Tubulidentata > Orycteropodidae > Orycteropus > Orycteropus afer. The sequence continues at coordinate 13,168,143 of NW_006921615.1, forward strand.
AACTTGCTACTGCCAAGTGATTTTAAGCTTTAATATCATGGATATTAAGTCGTAGTGCATCACTGAATTATAATAAAAATAATGACTTGCAATTGTGAAAAGGCTGAATATCTTCTGAATTAAGCTTACATTAGAGCTGGTGGTCTCTGGTTGCTTGAAATGTCAATGTGGAGGTTAGAGTTCTTTGTACAGTACAGCTTGCCATATGGGCTCTTGCCTAGGCAAGCCCTCCACTGTTACATAGGATGAGAACCTGGCCCTTGGAGCTGAAAGAGCTACTGAAATCTGATCTGCTAATGGCCAGTCTGCTGGAAGCTGTCATCACCTCATAGAATTTGCTAAGCTTAAAAGAGAACCACTTTCACTTTCGGACTTCTATAGACCAGAATGCGAGCTATTTCTCATACTGAAGCATTGCAACAAGTTGCATCTTTTCATTAATTTGTGTTGTTTGTGGTCCTTTTCTTTGTTCTCCCTTTTTTCCCCCTTTCCTCTTTCTTTGATTTTTCTATAAATCTCTCTATCATCATATACTGTGGGCACCTAAAGACTGGGCAGTTTTGTGGATGAAGATAAAATCTACTGCATGTACATCTGGCTGCCTTTCCCTTTTCCACTAATCCTCTTCATTATTACTGCTCTTTTACACTATCAAAACCACACCATTATTTTCACCAGGGATTCACAGAAGGCACTTGGCTTTGAAGTGTACCTGTGATTGGTTTCTGAACCATTTTATAAAACTTGTACATGAGTTAACATATAGAGGTAACACCTTCTCTGTGTTGTTGTTGTTGACCCCTCCTTGGGTTTCCAAGGCAGTATCACTATGGAAGTAGATTGCCCCATCCTCCTTCCGAGGACTGGCTGGTGTGTTTGAACCACCAGCCTTCTGGTTAGCAGTCAAGTGCCTTAGGCACTGTGTATAGAGCAGTAAATCATTATTTTCCAGACATCTCTCACTTGAAAAGACAATAAACATACATTCTAAAAAGATGACATGTTCCAACATTTAGTCATTTTTGTGAATTTAATTTGAATGAGAAAAGAATCAGGATTATTGGCACCAAGAAAAGTTACTCTAAAATTCTATCAATATTTACTGTAATGTAATGCTTCTATTTTCAGTTTTTTAAAACTCTTCACTAATGTAATATCTTCTCTTCTTTTTTTAATGTAAGCATTGCTTTTGGAGTTCACTGAACTGAAATCCTTAAGTAAGGCGGGAACACAAACAGAAACCTGTACACCAATGTTCACTGCACCACTTCTCACAGTAGCCAAAAACTGAAGTGTCCATCAACAAATGGGTGGATCATCAAAATGGAATACAGACACAATGAAATACTTACTCAGTCATAAAGAGAAATGAAGTCTTGATGCATACAACTATATGGATGAACCTTGAAAACATCATGCTGAGCAAAATAAGCCATTTGCAAATGGACAAGTCCTATGTGGTCTAACTTATGTGAAATAAACAAATACATAGAAACCAAAGATTATTAGTACTTACCAGGGGTAAGAAGGAGAGCAAAAGGGGAGCTTTTACTTAGGGGGCATTGAATTTATGTAAATGGTGGTAGAATGATTTGGAAAAGGAGAGCTAGATGGTGCACAACATGAAGAACATAGTCAATGTTACTAAAATATACACATAGAAATTGTTGAGAGGGTGTATGTTTTGTTATGTATATTTTCACCATAATATATTTTTTAAAAAGTTATTTTTAGAAGAACGTGAAGCAGAGAGTGAGATGCTTTTTTTGGTATTAAATAAATAACTGATTAGGCATAAATTAGAATAATGTTTGCTAAAAATTATGAGATAAAAAATCTTGAGCTGAGTCCAGAAAAATGAATACAATACAAATAATTTTGGTTAGTAAAATATGTTTTTTTCAACACGAGAATATAGAAATTAAGCCTAAGGAATAAAATACTTCGTATAATAGTTACATACAAGGTTGAGACTTTAAAAAAATACTTATCTATGAAGAACTCCCCCCTTATCTCTAGCTGTATGTGACATCTTGAGGGACGATAGAGGACACACATGTTTCTTACCCCCTAAGAATCTCACAACCTATCTCTGAAGAGGACTTATGCAAAACTAAGTTAGACCAAATAGCTCACGTGAAGCATAAAGCAAGTCCCAAGGACAGAATGCTAAGCATGGAGACGTAGGAGTTGAGGATGACTCAAGTTCCATTTTGAAGATGTGGTCTAGTATGCTTGGTTAAAATCACATTCAAACCACTGAAACAAATGATCTACTGGCAGGTTATAAATTCATAAAGCACTTTTACCCAGGGCAAAGATAGAATTTTAACCTATTTTGTTCTAATATCAAAAAACATGTATTTGAGATCAATTTTGACTACTTCAACACGTCTCTCACTCTTCCTTTTAGAAAACTTCCTTTTGTTCTGCCGTGAGAGACAAATAGATGGACTTTAATAAGACTTCAAGTCACATTTTGTATAATCTTTGGGACCTGAGTTCTCCATTAGGAGCATTTCCATTCTGTTAGTCCAGAAACTTTCTGAGTAGTTCAGATATGAATCTTGTCTCTGGAACTTTGAGTTCATCAGGAATGTTCCATTTCTTGAGTAGGAAAGTCTAAATGAGTTAGGGATATCTCAGGGGGAAAAAAATGTTTTTGGCCTGAGAACACTACTTCACCTAGAGATTATAGTTAAAAGTCAATTGCAAAAAAAGTAAAAAAAAAAAAAAAAAATGCATTGACCCATGTCACTTTAGTTTTGTGTATGTCACTGTACATAAATTATACTTCAATAAAATAAAAAAAAAAAAATTAAAAGTAGAGACAAATTCTGAAGAGAATGGATGAATAGAGGAATGAGTGACAGTTTAGTACTTTGTGGTATTTTCAGAAATATTTTACCAAATACTTTAAAAAGTTGTTGAAAATAGTTACCTCAGTTACTGCACTGTTTTTATCACCTTCTCCGTAGCTATCAACTATACCCTCCTCCTAGAATATGTCCAGAAGACATTCTCTCTGGCTCTTATGGCTGTTTTAACTCTTTCTCTTTTGCCCTGAGCAAAATAATGCTTCTACTTGTTAAAAGTGATAACCTTAAGGAATGGAAAGCACCATTCCATCCTTAGGCTGACTACAGAAATTTGTGACATAATCCTTAGCCTATGCTACACCCTGTTGTTTTTGGTAGGTGCCAGTGAGCTGCTTCCAACTCATAGCAACCTCTAGTACGACAGAACAAAACACTGCCCGATCCTGCACCATCTTCATAATCCTTGCTATGCTTGAGCCCATAGTTGTAGCCATGTGTCAATGCATCTTGACTGAGGGTCTTCCCGTTTTCACTGATGCTCTACTTTACCCACTCAGTATGATATCCTTCTCCAGGGACTTGTCCCGTTTGACAACATGACCAAAGTATGAGAGACGAATTATGGCCATTCTTGCTTCTATAAACATTCTGGCTGTACTTCTTCCAAGATATATTTGTTCATTCTTCTAGCAGTCTGTGGTACCTTCACCAACATAATTCAAAAACATCAATTCTGTGGTCTTCCTTATTCACTGTCCAGTTCTCACATGCATATGAAGCTATTGAAAATACCATGGCTTGGGTCAAGCATACCTTAGTCTTCAAAGTGACATCTTTGCTCCTAAATTCTTTAAAAAAGTCTTTTGCAGCTGCCTCCATGGATGCTGTTTGTGGATCCAAGTAAAATGAAATCCTTCAGAACTTTAATCTTCTCTCCATTTGTCAAAATGTTGCTTATTGGAAAGAAAAACAAAGTATGAGTTCTCACACCCACTGATATCAAAAACCTACTATATAGCCACAGTACTTAAAACATGTGGTATTGGTACAATGATAGATAATAGAGTAGTGGAACAGAATTGAGAACCCACAAATAAACTCATCTATCAGTGGATAGCTGATCTTTGACAAAGGGCCAAAATCCATTAAAAAGGGGACAGATAGCCCCTTTAACAAATTGTGCTGACAAACTGGATAGCCACTGGCAGAAAAATGAAAGAAGATCCATACCTCACACCATACAGAAAAACAAACTCAAGTTGGATCAAGGATGTAAATGTAAAACCCAAAACCATAAAGTTCAACAAAGATAAAATAGGAGCAAACCTAGGGGCCCTAGTTTATGGCATAAACAGACTATCAGGCTTAATGCAGAAGTAGCACAAGAGAAACTAGATTAGAACCCTTTAGAAATTAAATTCTTAGGTGCATTGAAAGACTTCTCCAAAACAGTAAAAAGGGAATGTACAGATTAGGAAAAAAAAATATTTGCCTGTGACATATCTGACAAGGGATTTCTCTCTAAAATTTACAGAAAACTTCAGCACCTCAACATCAAAAAGACAAACAATCCAATTAAAAAAGGGGCAAAAGACATAATCAGATACTTCACTAAAGATATATAGGTGGCCAAAAAACACATGAAGAAACACTCATGATCATTAGCCACTAGAGAGATGCAAATCAAAACAACAATGAGATGTTTTCTCACACCAGCAATATTGGCAAAATTCAACAAGACAGAAAATAATAAATGCTGGCAAGGGTGTGGAGAAACTAGATCTTTCATACTATGTTGATGGGACTGTAAAATGGTACAACCACTGCGGAAAATGGGAAGGTGTTTCCTTAAAAAAATTGAAAATAGAAATACCATTTGATCCGGCAATTCCATTATTAGGAATATATCCTAAAGAGGTGAAATCCAGGATATGAATAGACGTATGCACACCCATGTTCATCGCAGCACAATTTACTATAGCAAAGAGATGAAAACAGTGTAAGTACCCATCAACAGATGAATGGATAACTGAACTATGATATATTCACACAATGGAATACTATGCAACATTAAAGAAAAATGAAGGACCCACCAATCACCTCATAATGTGGATAGATTTAGAAGACATTATGCTGAGTAAAATAAATCAGTCACAGAAGGACAAATACTGTATGAATCCAATACTGTAAAAAGCCAAGAATAGGTTTACACAGGGAAGGAGATTTACTTTGTTGGTTACCAGGGACAGGAGGGCAGGGAAAGGAAAATTTCTGACTAGGTAAGAGTCATCTGTTGATTTGGGTGAAGGGAAAGGCAGTCTAACAAAACTGTGTGACCAGCACAATGACAATAGGGAAAAGGACACAGAAATGTGCACAAAAGATATAGATAACAGAGGCAAAAACTATACCATGCACAATACTGCATGACCAGTGACAACAAACACTAGTCTATAAGTAAATGCACAGACAAGTGAGAAGAACAGGTGTGGGTAGATGAACAGGAACATACCCATGACCATGGATAGATTTGGCTGAAGACATTCTTACACATTTATTTGTGCTATAGAAATATTAATATATATTATAGAAGCAAAGGTGACAGGATTGGAGTAGCTTCTCAGTGACAACCAAAGTACTTTGAGGGAGAGAGTCACCAGGCCTGTGGGCTTGAGACCATTGTCACAGGGGATATCAAGCTCAATTGGCCCAACATAGTACATAGAAATCTTGTTCTACATCTTATTTGGGGGAGTAGTGACTGGGGTCTTAAAACCTCTCAAGCAGCCATCTAAAGTACAACTATTGGTCTTCCTTCATCTGCAGCAAAGAAGAGTGAAGAAAATCAAAGTCATTTGGAAACAATTAGTCCAAACATATGACATCATGAGGACCTCAGCCTTCATGACCCTGAGACCAGAACTAGGTAGTGCCTGGCTACTGACGCCAACCACTCAGAAAGGGGTCAAAACTGGAGATCCTGGATAGACTAGGGAGAAAAATGTGGAATAAAATTCAAAGCAAAGTGACCAGAATTTCTGGCTAAATAGTGACTGGTAGAACACCCAAGACTATGGTGCCAGGTTATCCTTTGGGCTTGAAACTGGACTCATTTCCAGGGATTAGCACTCAACCAAACAGTAGAAGGGCCTACAAGCAGAACACTTACCCCAGGAAGATGCCTCACCTAGCCTAGGGAGATGCAGCCCTTGGATCAATCAACCGTGAGACATCAGAAAAGCAGCATGTGCATAAAGGGAGAGTTGGATAGACAGAAGTCCATAGATAAGAAAGGTACAGGGAAGGGGTAGTCACAGGAAGGGGATGGGATGAAATCTTTTAACGTTGGGATTGTTATTGGGACTGTGAAATCAAATGTGTATCAACTGTTGAGAGTAAAACAAATCTGCTTTGTAAATTTGCACCCAAATCACAATTGAAAAAAAAAAAAAAAAGATGTTGCTTATTGGTCTAGTTTTGGGGATTTTTGTTTCCCTTATGTTCAGATGAAGTCCATACTGAAGGCTACACCCTCGGACCAATTTAACATCTTAAAACATGACAAGGTTGTATTTTTATAATATAAAGCTTGTTGGGTATATATCTGAAACAAGACAAATGGCTGTAATGCATAAATCAACAACCATCTTTCCACCCTGGCTCGATGTTGGTTTATTAGTCTTGGCAGTTCAAACCCACTTCAGAGGTACCTCAGATACAGGCCTGGCTATCTGTTTTCGAAAGGTCACAGCTTTGAAAATCCTGTGCAACAGTTCTACTTTGCACATGCAGAATTACGCATCAGCATTGACTCAACGGCAACCAACAATAATAATAGTGTGTTCAAATTGACCAAGAGAGTATGATACTAGCAAAGCATCATCATAAAAGATATCCAGAGTACCATGGAAACATATTCCCAAAGAATAACTTCTTCCAATGACTGAAATATACTAAAGTTGAAACTTACTGCTTCTGAGAAAGGGCCAGTCACTAAAGAAAAAAAAAAAAAAATCTTGAAATGTTAAAGAAAAATATAACTAGGTGAAGGTATAACATAAATTGTTCTTCACATCATTTGTGCCTATGGATAAAATATACAATATGTTACTCATACCCATAATGTTACTATCAGGAAAAATTTACTGTGTATTTATTCATTTATTCTACTAGTATATATGGAGCACCTACTGTATTCCAGGTACTATACAAGGCATCAGCTGAAGAAAGCTTCCCTCATGCAGTTTATATTTTAGTGGGAAGAGATATACAACTAAAAAATAGTAAATAATACATCTAGTAGTTATATGAAAGGCTTTGGAGAAGAACAAATGAGGGAAGAGGAATAGGAATGGCAGGAAGTGGGTGTTTGTGATTTTAAAGATGACATATCAGAAAAAGCATTACTGAAAGCAACAGCACATGAATGAACAAAGACCTGAAGGAGGTGAGAGAACAAGCCACGTGGATATTTTAGGCAGTAAGAAGAACAATTGAAAAAGCCCTGAGACAAGGTGTACCTAGCATGTTCAAGGTAAAGTAAGAAGGCCAGTGTCACTAGAGCAGAGTTACTGAGGGGGACAACAGTACGTGTGATCAGGGAGGCAAGAGGAGCCAAGGCTACACACAGGGCTTTATGAGCCCTGGTAAGAACTTTCTTTTTAGACTTGAGACTATATTGAGCTACAGATATTACTAGTACTCATTCTGCTGTTTTACTTCATTTCAGTATGAAACTTACTAGCGTTTGTCTAGAAAAGACAATAGAATTTAAGCACTAACCCTTGACATAACTTTTCATTTGACTTCTACCTATCTCATCTAATTTTTACATGTCAGAGATAATATGTTGTCACTGTTTCATTGGCTTATAAAAACCACGTGACCCATAATGGATTCAACCCCAGGCTAATTATCATAGATTTACTTTTGTATCAGATGACTTGTCAGGAGCCTACAGCCTAATTATGGATGATTACACACTGGTGAATAACTGATCTTGTTTTTTTTTTTTTTTTTTTTTTT
>NW_006921615.1:13183492-13219836 GCF_000298275.1 Orycteropus afer afer
GATTTCTGTGAAACCTTTATGAGAAATACAACTTCTGAAGTAGAATATATATTTTGAACATTTTTTCTATTATTTGTCCCAGATAAATATACTTATCATGTTCATGTACATACCAACTAATGGTATAGATACCCAAGAACATAGTTAGGAACACAGTATGTTTTCTGAATGCATCAATTAATATAATAAACAAGTCATACTTGTATTAAAAGGAGCTCTGGTAGTGTAGTGCCTAAGGCACTTGACTTCTAACCAGAAGGCTGGAGGTTCAAACCCACCAGCTATTCCTGGGAAGGAAGGTTGGGCAATCTATTTCCGCAGTGATACCTCCTTGGAAACCCAAAGAGGGGTTGCTATGAGTCAGGTCTGACTCCACGGCACATAACAACAACAACAATTGTATTAAGGAACTGTGTCGTTAAGGCATTTGGCTGCTGACCAAAAGTCGGTGGTTCAAAAAGAAAGATGAGGCAGTTGGCTTCCCAAAAGATTTACAGCCTTGGGTTGCTTTGATGGCACAGTGTTTAAATGCTCACCTGCAATTCAAAACCAGTAGCTACTTTGTGGGAGAAAGCTATGGCAGGCTGCTACCATAACAATACAGCTTTGGAAACCCTATAAAGCAGTGGTGTAATGCCTAAGGTATTTGTCTGCTAACCAGAAGGCTGGAAGTTCAAACCCATCAGACACTCCTCGGAAGTAAGGTTGAGCAATCTACTTCTGTAGGATACCACCTCGGAAGCCCAAAGAGGGGTCATTATGAGTCAGATCCTACTCGAGGGCAGTGAGTTTTTTTTTTTTTTTTTTAATAGGGTCAGTATGAATTGGAATCCACTCCATGGCATTATTTTAATTTTTTTTCCTTATTTTTAAAAATCTTAATAGATATTCAGCCTATTCTCAATTGAAAGATGTATTTGTCCAAACTTAAACAAATACAAACAGGCCTGTTGTCTCTGGTATGTTAATTTTCATACTGGCATGCTCAAGTAAATGACCTAGACCACTATATTTCTGCTGTAGCCTGAACATTATCTGACCAATTATCCTAAACGTGAAAAAGTTAAAACTGTGAGGTGTGGGTAATGTAGCTGGATAGACATATGATTTCATTAAATTTGTTGTGTGTTAATCTTAAATACTACTGTCATATTATTGTCATACTATTGACATACTATTGTAATAATCTTAAATTATTACAATAATTACAATAATTCTCTGTTATGCCTACATGTACTATTTACTTTGGTTACCCTTATCAGTTTATTTTCTTTCATGGTTTAATTCAGTTGAGAAATAGGTTAACAAAGTAATGACATAAAATTCAGAATCATTAAACATATTATTCATAATAATTATCATAAACAATATTTTTTAAAATGTAGGTCTTATTATGCCTCTCAACCTCCATCGCTTCATGTGTGGCATTAGACTAGTATAAAATCTTGTTGCTATCGTATTGATCCTATCTCATAATGATCCTAGAGTACAGAGTATAACTGTTTCATAGCGTTTCCAAGGCTTAACAACAACAATCTTTACAGAAGCAGACTGCTTCATCTTTCTCTCATGGAGTGGCTGGTAAATTTGAACCTCCAACCTTTCATTTAACAACCAAGCACTTAACCACTGTGCCACCAGGACCACGTATTATCTCTCCAGTGTCATCTCACCACTTCCCTCATTCTTTTATTTTCAGCCAAGTACTTCTCTAACCCTTTACATTTCATCCAATTTATTCTCTTAGTTTCTTGAACATCCCATATAACTGTTTGCCCATGCTGTTAAAAAAATAAACCCACTGCCATTCAGTCAATTCCAACTCATAGTGACTGCCACTGTGTTTCCAAGGTGGTAAATTTTTACAGAAGTAGATTGTCCCATATTCCTTTCTCGGAGCAGCTGGTGGGTTTGAACCAGCCACCTTCTGGTCAGCAGTCAAATGTCTTAGGCACTGCACCACTAGGGCCAAAATGACCTTATTATTCCAAGCAACACTTTCCCCCCACTCACCACTAACCCTCATGCTCTGGTCTAGACCAGTTCTCTTTTTCTTTACTCTCATAAAATGTTACTTTTTTTCAGAGCACTTAGGTCATAATTATGTATCCCTTAACATAATTATACACACCAGTGATTCCACAGAAGAAAGATGAGGCAGTCTGCTTTTGTAAAGATTTACAGCCTTTCAAATTCAATGAGTTGGAAGCAGACTCAACGGTAGTGAGTTTGGTTTTGGAAAGTACAGTTCTCTAACCCTTGCCTCAGTAATGAGTATTTCCTCTACTCTATTTTAAAGGAGCTATGATAGCATAGTGCCTAAGGCACTCGACTGCTACCAGAAGACTAGCGGTTCAAACCCACCAGCCACTCTTCGGAAGGAAGATGGGGCAATATACTTCCGTAGTGATACTGCTTCGGAAACCCAAGGAGGGGTCGCTATGAGTTGGGTCCGACTCGATGGCACATAACAACAACAATTCTGTTTTAAAACAGTGGTAAAAGATACTTACATTCAGGACCTCAGGTACAAACCCAGTTATGCTCATGCTAAGACACTATAATTTTTTTCTAAAAAGTGGCACTTCCCCAGGAAGGGCTGCTTTCTTATATTCTATAATATGAGAAAGTAAATCATGGAAACATTAGCAATTTCAAACCTTATGTATTAAGTGGCAACTGAAACGCAATAGAATTTAGAATATATTTATTTGTAAGTACTTGGTACAAAGCACTATAGTACTGTGTAGAATACAAAGTGTATATGACATTCTCCTAGGCTTAAAGAGTTTACTATCACAGTTGGGAAGAGAAATGCTAAATGGTGAAAACCCAGAAAAAAATTTGAGTCATTTCACTCTAGGAAGTTGATTGTGATGGATCTAAAATTCACACACCACCCTAGAAATGATTCTGTTTTCTACAGTCTTAGCATGAGAAGAACCAGAAAACATCCCTTTATATCCAGAATACTGTTAGCCACTTCCATTCAAATATGGGAATACAAACATTTGTAAATTTTTATAGATATTACCTTTAAAAGTTGAGGTATTTGAGGAGGTGTTTGTAACTTTTTAATTTTTAGCACGTCTCAAACATAATCATATGTATGTGTGTATATACACACACAGACACATACATATATGTATATAAATTTTTCCCCATTTACTTCTCTCAATGAACTGAAGAGTTGGTTCTATTGATTCCTGCATTACAGATAAGGAAAGAGTGATCTGAGGAGTTTGAGTGGCTTGTGAAATATCACACAGCTATTTAGTGGAGACAGGCATCAAACCAAATTGATATGAAGAGCTCTTAGCCTCCATGCTCTATTGCTATGTTCAGTGTTATAGATTATATCACAAGTAATTATTTTCCCAAAATTAATAACCAAGGAACCAAAGAACTCTTAACACTGAAATAATCTGTGTATGTAACAGTTGGCATAAAGTAAGTATAGAAATCTAGTTATTTCTAAATAAAACACAGCAAAATATTCAGTATAAAATACATACATGTCCTTATCAAATTACCACTGCAATACTAACAGCCATGTTATACAAAAATTTTCCTATGAACAAGGCTTAATGTTTATGCTCCATATAAACACACATAAGAAAAACATAGACCTTGAATCTGACAGACTAAATTTTGTGGGAATCTCTTTGCACTATATGTTATTGTGTGTTCTTTTCTTGTGTGGGCTCATAGCTCATGGATATTTGCCAGCCTTCCACACCAGTCACATTCAGGACACATTGAAGGACACAATCAACTACCATTTACATTATACCAATTTAGTTGAAAAAAAAACACAAAAATTAGAACAAAGTATAAGTGACGTCCAAAGTACTGCTGCAATATTGAGCAGAAGTAGTTTTCAGTTAGTCGGACACATGTTCTTCCTTGAGAAAGCTAAACAGAAAGATATTCTCACTTTAACTAGACTCAGTGTCACCTCAAAAATATGTATCTAAGTATCATTCTTTTTTTTATTTTATAGACATTATTTAAAACTGAAGTAATAACAATCTGATTAATATTCCATTATTGACAAGATAGGAAAACTGATTCCAAGTAGTTATTAGGAAATAAAAATTCTAGGCCTAATTGGAATGTCAAGTTCATGACACTGAAAAAATGTGAAATGAAAACTTAGTAATTATCTTGATTAGATCAATATTTACAGTCATATGAAAATAATGGTAATATAAAAAAAATTTAGGTTCTTTCATTAATAATTCCAATTTACTCTGCCCTGTTTGTGAGTTGCCTTAGTTCTCTAGTGCTGCTATAACAGAATATCATAAATGGATGGTTTAGAAATTCATTCACTTACAGTTTAGAAGGGTAGAATTCTGAGGTCAAAGTGCCAGCTCTTTGTATTGGGTGGAGACTCCTTGACTTGAGGTTTCAGCTATGTCTTCCAGGCTACTGGAGCAAGCTGAAGGCGTCTCTTGACTCACACACCTGCAGGCAGTAGAGCAGGTTGCAGGAGCTCTGGTGGTGTAATAGTTAAGCATTTGGCTGCTAACCAAAAGGTCAGTAATTTAAACCCACCAGCTGCTCCATGGAAGAAAGATGGAGCAGTCTGCTTCCCTAAAGATTTATAGCATTGGAAACCCAATGGGGGTTGCAATGAGTCAGAATTGACTTGATGGCAGTTTGTTTGGTTTCTGGTATATCAGGCTGCTAGCTACTGAGGCTGACAGATCCACGATAGTCAGGTAAAATAGCAGATTGTTGGCTCACAAGCTGTAATGTAAAGGCAATAATCCCAAAATCTGCAGACAACATGGCAGACCACTGGTTCAAGTCCAGGAAGTAGCGATGATGACTGGACCACATGCAGGATCCAGCCCACCTCTACTGGAAGCAGGCCAAACCCTGAAGGCAACTCTCCTTCAACTGATTAACTGCTCACAGGAGATTCCATTATGCAGGTGATAATACTATGCCCAGTCTCATAGGGAATAACTACATACAGCTGCCAAGCCGCACAACATCATGGCCAATTCACACAATATCATGGCCCAGCCAAGTGGAGATATAACATTAACTATCACATGGGTTAAATAAAGTAATTGATGAAACCACTTCCCAAAATGCCTAAAACACTGTGAGTGCCCATTCCAGGTAAAGTATTACTTTTTTTTTTTTTTTTTTTTTTTTTGAGCCTCAGTTTCCTCAAATGTAAAATTGAGATAAAGTATGTGAGCTGCGGTATGCAAAGTGAATTTGCTCTGTAAAGTTGCACCCAATCACAATAAATTTTTTTAAAAAAATTGAAATAAATAGTCGTAATTCTTAGGATTGTATAAAGATAATTGTGTGATTATGTGTAAAGTGCTTAGGATGGTGTCTGATATGTAATAAGGGCTTTATAAGTATTAAATGTTTTGATACATATATATGTTTTTATAAAGAAAGGAACAAGATAAGAACAGTCTAAAATATCTCATGGCATGCACTTTCTGTTTAAGTCATGATTACTGTTAAACTCTCTGGAAATAAAAAGGAAGAGTAGTTAATTTGTTATAAAGCAAGTTTTAAATATTTATCCATTTTCCTTTATGTATAGTTGATATCTGGCTTTGGGTTTTTAATGTGGATACAATAAATATCATAATAGTTCTTGGAAGAGAGAGAGAGAGTCTTAACCATGAGTGGCACACTATGAACCAAGTATTGCTTGGAATAGAAGATTTCATCCCCTGTTCCCGACAATCTTTTTGGTGGTCTCACTTTTTTAAATTTGTCATAAACTCAACAACTGTTTTTAAAAATTGCAGAACAGTATTACATTCTGTAAATAGAATATGGACTTTGAGAAAAAAAAGAAAAACATTGGAAAAGTAGTCTACACTGACATGGAGGAAAGAACTCTAAGGTAACCAGATTCAATTATTTAGTTATCTAATGTATATACAAAACTAGAATGTGGCCAGAACCCTCCTGTTATTATCAATACTTTTATGGAAAACCAAATGAGACACATTCAACATAATTATTGTCTTGTCTGATGGAGTGCATGTCCACGAGAACAGAATCCCAAAGTTAAAAGGGTACTAATGTAGTTACTGAAAGATGGAAGTCTAGATTGCTCTATCAGGAAAACTGTTATCTTTAGCAGAACGGTTTTCTCCTAGTAGTCAATGTCAAGTGTTAAGAATTCAGTTATATATTTTTAAAAATTCAATAAAGTTAAGGTGTCCAAAACCACAATAACTTGATGCTCACTCTCAACTCTTTGAGGAACAGAAATATTTCTTTCCTACACACACACACACACACACAAAGGTACTTTATTAAGTATATTTTCATCAATCAGATACAAAAGAGTAACAGCATATGTTTTCACTTCCTTTCAATACCCTTTCAGTTATACTTCATGTCCATTTGTACCAACAGTAGTAACTTTTTTTTCATATATGTAATCAAACATTTAACATCATAGGGTTATTAATCACACTTTGCACTTAGATGACCTGAATTTGAAAAAGTATTGCTTATAATTTTATAGTCATTAATCCTTTTTTAAAAAGTCACACTTTTTTATGAACTTTTTAACACATTTTATCCAAACTGTTCAGTTTATACAATTATCATTGCCTTGCCATTTTACAGAGGATCCATGTTCATAAATATTTATCTAGATGTGAAAACTAGTAATAATTGTGATGCAGTGAAATTATCAAAAGAATGTGATCTTCCAGCCTAACTGCTAGCCTTCCTTCACTCTTTTATGCATTTGCTCATAGATCATTTTTCCATGAAGCCTTCTCTAAAGCTGGGTTGAGTCTTCCAGCTAGGGACTCCTATTACCCTCTGTGTCTCCCATGTAGGTGTAAATTCACATGATATATTTCCTTATGCAATTATATTTTTCAAAATGAAACTATAAAATCTAAATACATAATTTGTTTTATTCATCATTGCTTTCCCAATCCCTTGCACGTTACTCACAGTAGATAATATATGTTATTGAATAATGAATGCAGTATGAATCTGAAGATCTGAGTAAAATTCAGTCTCTGTCATGAACTGATTGTGTGATCTTAGGCAAATTCATTCAATTTGCTAGTTCTCAGTTTCCTCCTGAGTTAAAAAATTAGTACCTAAGGCACTTGACTGCTAACCAGAAGGCTGGCGGTTCAAATCCACCAGCCACTCCTTGGAAGGAGGGTTGGGCGATCTACTTCCATAGTGATACTGCCTCAGAAACCCAAGGACGGGTCGCTATGAGTCTGGGCCAACTCTAAAGCACATAACAACAACAGCAACATTTAATGAGCAATTATTGTATACAAAGTGATGTTCTGAGAAATTTACATTAGTTTATTAAATCTTATAAAATCCTATGAGGTAGATATTCTTATTATCCCTAATTTAAATTAATTCTTCTTAGAAAAGGCAGAACTGGGAATTTGAATCCAAGTATTCAGGTTCAAGAGCTCATGCCTTTAGCCATGACATTATAAAGCTTCCCTGAACCTCTAGATGATTTTCAAGTTCTCTTCTAAAATCAGTGTTGAATAATGGTGAAATGTGATTTAAAAAAATTAAAAAAGATTTTCTGTTAGGTGGATCTGGATATATGACCTAGCTCATTCTTTTATTTTTTTTATAGAGTTATTTTCTCCTAAACTTTCTGACCCTCAACATTCTTATTTGTAAAATGATCATCATCATCATAATTAACTTGTTGTGTTGCTCTAATAATTAAATGAACTAGTGTCTATAATGTTATTGTAGCATAGTGCCTAAGGCACTTGACTGCTAACCAGAAGCCTGGCGGTTCAAACCCACCAGCCACTCCTCAGAAGGAAGATGGGGCAATCTACTTCCGTAGTGATACTGCCTCAGAAACCCTAGGAGGGGTTGCTATGAGTCAGGTCCCACTCGATGGCACATAACAACAACAACAACAAGTGTCTATAATATACCAGCATTTAGTAAATGACATGATTTTAGTATTGGAATAATAAAAGTAATAGGTATGCTCAAGTGATTTAATTTAAATAAAAGAATGAATGATTCCAAAATGTGTTTTTCTGAAGTATCATTGTTTGGGAAAATGGGGCAAGCTGATTTCTAGTCAGAAGAGTTCGAACTGAAGACCTAAAGGGACCAAATTACTTGGAAAATTACATTTTCTACTTGTTTGGTATAATGCCTCATCCCAAGTAATAACTAAGTCTCAGTTAATAAAGACACTACTAGCAGCAATTGAAATAAAACAAAGCAAACCAAAAACACCAAACAACAACAATCCTATGTTATTTAACTCAATACTACCCCTCTTTTACTAAAGAGAAACCTGAGGCTTCTCTATCTATGGCCAAACTGCTGAGAGGCAAAGTCAGGATTTGAAGATGGATCTGTCTGACTTCAAAGAGTCTGTGTTCTTAAGTGTTAACATTATTTTGCTATTTGGAAAGCATAGTTTTAGATAATATATCCAATTCTCTAGCAGTCTAACATGACTTGACCTAGCTTCTGTTCAGTGTGCTCAACTCAAAGGAAGCTCATTTGTTTACTCAGCACATTATTTATGCTGGGCACAGTGGAGAGGGGTACACTGTGTGGAAATCACAATTTCCTGAATTAATTTTAAGCCTATCAAAGGAAATCACTTTATTGCAGTTATAGGAATGGATGATTGACTCCCAAAATTTTTAATATTTTTACTGCCTGAGAGTTGAACTTTCCTTATTTATATATTTTATAAATTAGTAGACCTGACTAAACTTGGTTTCCAGGTGAACTAGTCTAGGCAGGCCACAGGCAGAATCTCTCAGAGAGAAAGACAAACTTGTAAAATGGCACTCAGCCAATCTTGAGGAATGAACACAGCATTTCCAGAGTCTTCAGAATATTAAGAACAGGTCATAAGTAAAAGAAAATAGGAAATAAGGACCGGAGGTTGGGAAGCCTGGAGTCAGTTCAGACTGTCTGAATCACTTATGCTGTGGTGGTGATTTGAGCTGACAAAATGTTATTGGAGGGATCACTCTCCTCAACCCTGTTTGCTTTGGGAAGTCAAGCAGAGATTTATTATGGCTGAAAGCCTTTACAGCTGTCGGATGTAAATGCTGGGTTAGGAGAGTTGAAGATATCAGCCTTAATTAATATCATGAGTTGTGATTTTGAATATTTGCAACAGTTGCCTTAGGAAAACCAAAGTCAGCAATTACAATTTTGCTCTACATTTATGTTTGGTTGGAAATAAAGTCATGGTATATTAGGCAAGAAAAAGGGTAATCCAACATCCACTAACTATGATCTAGATATCTGAAAGGCTGATAAAAAGGATTGGAAAATAAGTGGATGGTGTTTAGATACAATAAAAGATGTTAGAGTCAATATCTAGAACAACACAAATAATAAAATACTGGAAGAGAAATCCTTCTAAAATATGCTCATCTTGTAAAGCATCAATCACCATAATTCAAGTTAAAAAACCAAAAAAATCTAGAAGATGAAGATTAAAAGAGGTAGATAATAGTTAAACTACTAATTATTTTTGTATCTATACATCTATGTATACAATTGATATGACTACATCCATCTATCTATATGTGAAAAAAGTTTAAGATTAAAAGAAAGACTGTTTTTTACTTTATTTCTAAGTCCACAGACACAGTGGCAGAAATGTACCCTTTTAAATAGTTTTTCATATTACTGTAGAGCCAATGTTTATTGTGAAACTCTAAGTATAGAAATGTATTATGCAGTAGTTTCTGAACTGGGTTGGCCATGGAGTCTCTTTCTCAGCAAGAATCTTATGAGCCAGATTTCTGTGAAACCTTTATGAGAAATACAACTTCTGAAGTAGAATATATATTTTGAACATTTTTTCTATTATTTGTCCCAGATAAATATACTTATCATGTTCATGTACATACCAACTAATGGTATAGATACCCAAGAACATAGTTAGGAACACAGTATGTTTTCTGAATGCATCAATTAATATAATAAACAAGTCATACTTGTATTAAAAGGAGCTCTGGTAGTGTAGTGCCTAAGGCACTTGACTTCTAACCAGAAGGCTGGAGGTTCAAACCCACCAGCTATTCCTGGGAAGGAAGGTTGGGCAATCTATTTCCGCAGTGATACCTCCTTGGAAACCCAAAGAGGGGTTGCTATGAGTCAGGTCTGACTCCACGGCACATAACAACAACAACAATTGTATTAAGGAACTGTGTCGTTAAGGCATTTGGCTGCTGACCAAAAGTCGGTGGTTCAAAAAGAAAGATGAGGCAGTTGGCTTCCCAAAAGATTTACAGCCTTGGGTTGCTTTGATGGCACAGTGTTTAAATGCTCACCTGCAATTCAAAACCAGTAGCTACTTTGTGGGAGAAAGCTATGGCAGGCTGCTACCATAACAATACAGCTTTGGAAACCCTATAAAGCAGTGGTGTAATGCCTAAGGTATTTGTCTGCTAACCAGAAGGCTGGAAGTTCAAACCCATCAGACACTCCTCGGAAGTAAGGTTGAGCAATCTACTTCTGTAGGATACCACCTCGGAAGCCCAAAGAGGGGTCATTATGAGTCAGATCCTACTCGAGGGCAGTGAGTTTTTTTTTTTTTTTTTTAATAGGGTCAGTATGAATTGGAATCCACTCCATGGCATTATTTTAATTTTTTTTCCTTATTTTTAAAAATCTTAATAGATATTCAGCCTATTCTCAATTGAAAGATGTATTTGTCCAAACTTAAACAAATACAAACAGGCCTGTTGTCTCTGGTATGTTAATTTTCATACTGGCATGCTCAAGTAAATGACCTAGACCACTATATTTCTGCTGTAGCCTGAACATTATCTGACCAATTATCCTAAACGTGAAAAAGTTAAAACTGTGAGGTGTGGGTAATGTAGCTGGATAGACATATGATTTCATTAAATTTGTTGTGTGTTAATCTTAAATACTACTGTCATATTATTGTCATACTATTGACATACTATTGTAATAATCTTAAATTATTACAATAATTACAATAATTCTCTGTTATGCCTACATGTACTATTTACTTTGGTTACCCTTATCAGTTTATTTTCTTTCATGGTTTAATTCAGTTGAGAAATAGGTTAACAAAGTAATGACATAAAATTCAGAATCATTAAACATATTATTCATAATAATTATCATAAACAATATTTTTTAAAATGTAGGTCTTATTATGCCTCTCAACCTCCATCGCTTCATGTGTGGCATTAGACTAGTATAAAATCTTGTTGCTATCGTATTGATCCTATCTCATAATGATCCTAGAGTACAGAGTATAACTGTTTCATAGCGTTTCCAAGGCTTAACAACAACAATCTTTACAGAAGCAGACTGCTTCATCTTTCTCTCATGGAGTGGCTGGTAAATTTGAACCTCCAACCTTTCATTTAACAACCAAGCACTTAACCACTGTGCCACCAGGACCACGTATTATCTCTCCAGTGTCATCTCACCACTTCCCTCATTCTTTTATTTTCAGCCAAGTACTTCTCTAACCCTTTACATTTCATCCAATTTATTCTCTTAGTTTCTTGAACATCCCATATAACTGTTTGCCCATGCTGTTAAAAAAATAAACCCACTGCCATTCAGTCAATTCCAACTCATAGTGACTGCCACTGTGTTTCCAAGGTGGTAAATTTTTACAGAAGTAGATTGTCCCATATTCCTTTCTCGGAGCAGCTGGTGGGTTTGAACCAGCCACCTTCTGGTCAGCAGTCAAATGTCTTAGGCACTGCACCACTAGGGCCAAAATGACCTTATTATTCCAAGCAACACTTTCCCCCCACTCACCACTAACCCTCATGCTCTGGTCTAGACCAGTTCTCTTTTTCTTTACTCTCATAAAATGTTACTTTTTTTCAGAGCACTTAGGTCATAATTATGTATCCCTTAACATAATTATACACACCAGTGATTCCACAGAAGAAAGATGAGGCAGTCTGCTTTTGTAAAGATTTACAGCCTTTCAAATTCAATGAGTTGGAAGCAGACTCAACGGTAGTGAGTTTGGTTTTGGAAAGTACAGTTCTCTAACCCTTGCCTCAGTAATGAGTATTTCCTCTACTCTATTTTAAAGGAGCTATGATAGCATAGTGCCTAAGGCACTCGACTGCTACCAGAAGACTAGCGGTTCAAACCCACCAGCCACTCTTCGGAAGGAAGATGGGGCAATATACTTCCGTAGTGATACTGCTTCGGAAACCCAAGGAGGGGTCGCTATGAGTTGGGTCCGACTCGATGGCACATAACAACAACAATTCTGTTTTAAAACAGTGGTAAAAGATACTTACATTCAGGACCTCAGGTACAAACCCAGTTATGCTCATGCTAAGACACTATAATTTTTTTCTAAAAAGTGGCACTTCCCCAGGAAGGGCTGCTTTCTTATATTCTATAATATGAGAAAGTAAATCATGGAAACATTAGCAATTTCAAACCTTATGTATTAAGTGGCAACTGAAACGCAATAGAATTTAGAATATATTTATTTGTAAGTACTTGGTACAAAGCACTATAGTACTGTGTAGAATACAAAGTGTATATGACATTCTCCTAGGCTTAAAGAGTTTACTATCACAGTTGGGAAGAGAAATGCTAAATGGTGAAAACCCAGAAAAAAATTTGAGTCATTTCACTCTAGGAAGTTGATTGTGATGGATCTAAAATTCACACACCACCCTAGAAATGATTCTGTTTTCTACAGTCTTAGCATGAGAAGAACCAGAAAACATCCCTTTATATCCAGAATACTGTTAGCCACTTCCATTCAAATATGGGAATACAAACATTTGTAAATTTTTATAGATATTACCTTTAAAAGTTGAGGTATTTGAGGAGGTGTTTGTAACTTTTTAATTTTTAGCACGTCTCAAACATAATCATATGTATGTGTGTATATACACACACAGACACATACATATATGTATATAAATTTTTCCCCATTTACTTCTCTCAATGAACTGAAGAGTTGGTTCTATTGATTCCTGCATTACAGATAAGGAAAGAGTGATCTGAGGAGTTTGAGTGGCTTGTGAAATATCACACAGCTATTTAGTGGAGACAGGCATCAAACCAAATTGATATGAAGAGCTCTTAGCCTCCATGCTCTATTGCTATGTTCAGTGTTATAGATTATATCACAAGTAATTATTTTCCCAAAATTAATAACCAAGGAACCAAAGAACTCTTAACACTGAAATAATCTGTGTATGTAACAGTTGGCATAAAGTAAGTATAGAAATCTAGTTATTTCTAAATAAAACACAGCAAAATATTCAGTATAAAATACATACATGTCCTTATCAAATTACCACTGCAATACTAACAGCCATGTTATACAAAAATTTTCCTATGAACAAGGCTTAATGTTTATGCTCCATATAAACACACATAAGAAAAACATAGACCTTGAATCTGACAGACTAAATTTTGTGGGAATCTCTTTGCACTATATGTTATTGTGTGTTCTTTTCTTGTGTGGGCTCATAGCTCATGGATATTTGCCAGCCTTCCACACCAGTCACATTCAGGACACATTGAAGGACACAATCAACTACCATTTACATTATACCAATTTAGTTGAAAAAAAAACACAAAAATTAGAACAAAGTATAAGTGACGTCCAAAGTACTGCTGCAATATTGAGCAGAAGTAGTTTTCAGTTAGTCGGACACATGTTCTTCCTTGAGAAAGCTAAACAGAAAGATATTCTCACTTTAACTAGACTCAGTGTCACCTCAAAAATATGTATCTAAGTATCATTCTTTTTTTTATTTTATAGACATTATTTAAAACTGAAGTAATAACAATCTGATTAATATTCCATTATTGACAAGATAGGAAAACTGATTCCAAGTAGTTATTAGGAAATAAAAATTCTAGGCCTAATTGGAATGTCAAGTTCATGACACTGAAAAAATGTGAAATGAAAACTTAGTAATTATCTTGATTAGATCAATATTTACAGTCATATGAAAATAATGGTAATATAAAAAAAATTTAGGTTCTTTCATTAATAATTCCAATTTACTCTGCCCTGTTTGTGAGTTGCCTTAGTTCTCTAGTGCTGCTATAACAGAATATCATAAATGGATGGTTTAGAAATTCATTCACTTACAGTTTAGAAGGGTAGAATTCTGAGGTCAAAGTGCCAGCTCTTTGTATTGGGTGGAGACTCCTTGACTTGAGGTTTCAGCTATGTCTTCCAGGCTACTGGAGCAAGCTGAAGGCGTCTCTTGACTCACACACCTGCAGGCAGTAGAGCAGGTTGCAGGAGCTCTGGTGGTGTAATAGTTAAGCATTTGGCTGCTAACCAAAAGGTCAGTAATTTAAACCCACCAGCTGCTCCATGGAAGAAAGATGGAGCAGTCTGCTTCCCTAAAGATTTATAGCATTGGAAACCCAATGGGGGTTGCAATGAGTCAGAATTGACTTGATGGCAGTTTGTTTGGTTTCTGGTATATCAGGCTGCTAGCTACTGAGGCTGACAGATCCACGATAGTCAGGTAAAATAGCAGATTGTTGGCTCACAAGCTGTAATGTAAAGGCAATAATCCCAAAATCTGCAGACAACATGGCAGACCACTGGTTCAAGTCCAGGAAGTAGCGATGATGACTGGACCACATGCAGGATCCAGCCCACCTCTACTGGAAGCAGGCCAAACCCTGAAGGCAACTCTCCTTCAACTGATTAACTGCTCACAGGAGATTCCATTATGCAGGTGATAATACTATGCCCAGTCTCATAGGGAATAACTACATACAGCTGCCAAGCCGCACAACATCATGGCCAATTCACACAATATCATGGCCCAGCCAAGTGGAGATATAACATTAACTATCACATGGGTTAAATAAAGTAATTGATGAAACCACTTCCCAAAATGCCTAAAACACTGTGAGTGCCCATTCCAGGTAAAGTATTACTTTTTTTTTTTTTTTTTAATGGAAGAAGATTTCCTGAAGAAGATAATTTTAAAGGTATCGTATTTTGGCTGCTAATGAAAAGGTTGGTAGTTAGAACCTGCCAGCCACTCCATGGAAGAAAGATGGGGCAGGCTACATCCATAAAGATTTACAGCCTTGGAAACCCACTGGAAGTCACCATGAGTTGGAATCAACTCAATGGCAGTGAGTTTGGTTTTTCTTTTTTTTTGAATGGAGTGCTGGTAGTATAGTGGTTCAAGCATTTGGCTGCTAACCAAAAGGTTGGTGGTTTGAATCCATCAGCTGCTCCAGGGAAGAAAGATGATATAGTCTGTTTCTGTAAAGATTTATAGCCTTGGAATCTACTGGGAGTTGCTGTGAGTCAGAATCCACTAAATGGCATGAGGTTTTTTTTTTGGTTTTTTTTTTCTGTATTCCTACTAGGAATACTGACACTAAAATAATCATGCCGTGTAATTTTACATGAGTGCATTCATTGACTTTTATAATTCTTAAAACCTGGACACTATTCCTGAGGATCCACTTCCATAAAATTACAGCCACTGGAAACCCAATTGAGCATAGTTCTACTGTGGAACACATGAATCATAATCCACTCAATGACAATGAGTTAAGATTCACATGACAAACATGAGCTCTGAAGATTAAGAGTTAATTGTAGGCATTGTAAGCATACAGTAAGCAGTCCAACCAGATGCCTATTATAATCTAAGCTATGAAACACACAAAAATAACTGAATATATTTCTTCCATAGGAAAGCACTGTGTGTTCAATGGCAAAAAATTTCAATTTGTTAAAATATATTATTTTTGGGGTTCAAATTTTATCAGCATCATACTAAAGGAATTTGCACAACAAACGAAAACTTAACAAATCTTCACCAAAGAGGATATTCAGGTGGCCAACAAACATATGGAGAAAAGCTCATGATCATTAGCCATTTGTTGTTGTTGTTATATGCCCTCGAGTTGGACCCAACTCATAGCAACCCCTCCTTGGGTTTCCTAGGCAGTATCACTACGGAAGTAGATTGCCCCATCTTCCTTCCGAGGAGTGGCCGGTGGGTTTGAACCACCAGCCTTCTGGTTAGCAGTCAAGTGCCTTAGGCACTATGCTACCAGAGCTCCTCATTAGCTATTAGAGAGATGTAAATCAAAACAGCAAGATACCATCTTGCCCCAGCACTAGTAGCAAAGTTCAACAAGACAGAAAATAACAAATGCCGGTGAGGATGGGGAGAGATTGGGACTTTCGCACTGCTGGTGGGACTGTCAAATACTACAACCACTGTGGAAAGCAGCATGATGATTCCTTATAGAGTTGGAATTAGAAATATCATTTGACCCAGCCATTCCATTACTAGGTATATATTCTAAAGAAGTGAAAGCCAGGACAAGAACAGACATATGCAGACCTTTGTTCACTGCAGCACTATTTACAATAGCCAAAAGATGGAAACAACCTAGGTGTTCATCAACTGAAGAATGGAAAACCAAACTATGGTACATACACACAGTGGAATACTATGCAACCCTAAAGAATAATGTAGAATCTGCAAAACACCACATAATATGGATGAACTTGAAGGACATTGTGCTGAGTGAAATAAGTCAGTCCCAGAAGGACAGATATTGTATTAGTCCATTATTGTAAAAAGTCAAGAAAAGTTTTTCATATGGAAGGAAATTTTCTTTGTTGGTTACCAGGAGTGGGAGGGTAGGGGAGAGAACACTGTTAGATAGGTAGAGACAAGTATTGATTTGGGTAAAGAGAAAGACAATGTACCAAATGTGAGTGATCAACATGGTGGCATTGAGGAAGAGGAAGACATGGAGAGGTACATGGGAGGTACAGACAACAAAGATGTGTATTTTGCACATACAGTACTGCATTGTCAGTGAAGGCAAACATGGATATACGGGTGGGTAGATGGGTGGACAGGCTGAACTATTAGGTATGTCTATGGAGGGGTGAGTGTGCCCAAGATGATGTATAGGGTTGGCAGACAATGTTTCTGTAAGTGTGTTGGTATGTTCTGTAAGAATTCCCAGGTATATAGTAGAGCTGGCAAGGGACAAGGGTGTAGTCACTTTTTGGCCACAGCCAATTAGCCAGAGGAAGCAAGTAGTTGGACCTGTTGGCTCAGGACCATAGTCACAGGGAACAACAAACTCAATTGGCATAAAATATTGCCCAAAACATTGTTACACATTATTCTTTGGTGAATAGCAACTGGAATCTTAAAAGCTTGCAAGTGGCCATCTGGATGCAATGATGGGTCTCTCCTCATTCAGAGCAAAGAAAAATGAAGAAAACCAATTTATGGATTTATGGAAACAATTAGTCCAAGTGACTGGTACACCATGCCATCCTGAGCCTATACAACTATGAGATAAGAACTAGATGGTCCCTGGATACCACTGTCAATCACTCAGAGGGGGATCTCTGTAGGAGATCCTGGATAGAGTGGGAGAGCAATGGGGGACAAAACTCAAAATCATTATAAAAAAAAAAAAAAAAGGGACCAGGTTTGCTGGTCTGATAGAGCCTGGTGTTGGGACCCCTGGGACTATTGTCCCTAGCTGCCCTTCAGGTCTGGAATTGAAACCACTCCTGTGGCTGCCAGCCAAAAAAAAGACAGGGATATGAAGTGGACATTTACATTAGGTAGATATACTCCTTGGAGAGAATAATCATAGGAGAATAGAAGGGCTGTGTATGCACAGGTGGACTGCTCAGGGGGCAGGAGTGCATGGAGGGATAGACACAGGGAAGAGGTAACTATGGGGAAGAAGTTGAAGGGGAGCTGTTGCATTGTGGTAAATTGCAGTCAATGTCATGACACAGAGTGTATGTGATTTGCTGTATGGAAAGTGAATTTGCTCTGTAAACTTTTACGAAATCACAATTTAAAAAAAAAAAAAAATCAAGGATGAAGATCAGAACCAAGAAACATAGCACACATTGGGGTCCAGGTAGAAGTCCCAGGTGTGGGCACCTGTTAGTTCAAATAATTATATAAGAAATCCAAACAGAAGGCAGAATGCTCAGGTGGCAGGGGTGTGTAGGAAAGAAGGACATAGGGAAGAGGTAACTACAGGGAGGAAGTGGGAAGAGAACTGTTACATTGTGGGAAATTGCAGTCAATGTCATGAAACAAAATGTGTATGAACTGCACTATGGAAAATGAATTTGCACTGCAAAGTTTTACCTGAATCACAATAAAAATTTGACCAAAAAAAAAAACCTTAACAAATCTATTTCTCAATTCATGCATTTATTTGGACTTGATTTTCTACATAAAAAAATCTTAATTTATATTTTTGTCTTGTTCTCACTGACTATATCTTTAAAAAATGATACAGTAGAGTATATTTGCAAACGAGATGCAATAACATGAGTACAATTCTGTATTCACCTTGAGTGTAGACATGGTGTGTAGAAGTTGTTTGCAAAATGAGAATAAAATGTTTAAGGGTCAAAACTTATAGACAACACACATGGAGAAGCAATTGGTAGTGATAATCATGACGATTTGTAAAGTTTGGTGGTTTATGATCTTGAATTTTCTTTTCTTTCTCATATTTTGGGCTTAAATAAACCTTATCTTTACTGCACACCACTCAGATTTATAGAAGACTGATAAAAGTAAAGAGAATAGATACAGAAGTTGGACCATCAAGGAAGAAGAACAACAAATGGCTGAAATTTTCAAGAGAAAATTTAAAGAACATTCTAATGTTTGCCCATTGAGCTGAAAATAGTAATGATTGTATACATGGAGTTGATGAAGGTTCTGTGATTAAAGTCTGCACTCCGAGCAATTTCAAAGAGATTGAGGATTATCTGCATTTGGATCTAAAGGCACCATTACATAAAAATAAAGCTTTGGAATCAAAACAGAATGAATCATGAGATACAGAAGAAAATCTAGAATGGATCTTAGACACATATGGCCAATTTATTTCATTGTTCTTTGATAAGAAGGGTCATGAGTTAATGTACAAGCTATCTAAGGTAGATTGTTTGGAAAATCGTCATCGTTATTCCTTCCCTGCATTTATGCCCTTCAGAGTGTCCTCCCTCTACATTGACTTTGAGTTTGAAAGTGACATCCACTGACCAACAGATCAACAGTAAACAAGATGAAGGTAGAGACTTGAAAAACCCTTGCACATTGATGCTTACTTATTTTCTGCTCTTAGGAACCCTATGACCCATGTGAAAAAGCTAGAAATATTCCGTTCTATGATGAGAGCTCAATTCATACTGGTTGCTCCAGATGACAGCTTGGCAATCACTAGAAATGTGAATGATGCCATCCTAGATTAGATAGCTACCACCTGACTAGTAACCCATGCGTGAGGCCAGTCAAGAGTAGCTGGGCTAGCCAGGCCACAAGAACCATCCAGTTGACCTACAGAACCATGGTTTACAAAAATGATTACTGTTGTAAGTCATTGAGTTTTAGAGTCATTAATTATATAGCAAAAGCTAACTGATTCAGGTATTATTACGTAGAAGTGAATGAAGTGTTTCTCTAATAAAAATCTAAAATATTTGACACTGATTAAGGGATCAGGTCACATGTGAAGTCTTGAAAAGCAAAGACTGAAAAAATTGTAAGTGATCTGCTATAGAGAAGTTTAAAAATGCATTAGGTAATAATGAGATAATTTGCAAAACTGTGTTCTACAGCAACTTGAAAGATGGACCAACTTTCAAATCCAAAAGATTCTTTTGGATTTGGTTAAGAAGATAGCAAGGTAATATATTAACAGTATCAGTTGTGTACCTTTAACTATAAATCATAAGTTAGAGGAAGAAAGGGTGAACTGATCACTATGAAAGTAGAATTTAGAGGGAAAATAGAAGGGCTAGGATATATTTGGTTAGAAAAACTGTTTCTTGTCTGCAGTCTTATTTTGCCAACAAAACATTCTTAATATAAATTCTATTTTGTAGGCAAACATGAAATGCAGGTCTGCCAGTAAATTATCCCACCAAATTTAATCACAAATCGAAGGTGCAGTTTAGCTGTAAGGTACTTTTTAAAATCTCTTAAAGACTTAGGTGATACTCATATGTCTTCTCAGCTACTATAAAACAAATGACAAAAACCAACAAAAAACACTAATCTGATCTGCCAAAGTAAAGAACTTGTCTGAAAATTAATGACTGACCACGCCACAAAAGGGAAGAGGAATTAACTTGAATCATAGTCGTAGAAAGCTCACACCATTTTTAAGAGAGTTACATTGGCAAAAGCACTGACAGTTTAAACTGGACTGAAGTGGTTCAAAATGAAAAGAGATCTCTAAGCCTCCAACTCTCTGGCTGGAAGCCAACTGAGAATGCTATTCATCTGGAAGCATGTTGTTGTTGTTGTTATGTACCCTCGAGTCGGACCGACTCATAGCAACTCCTCCTTGGGTTTCCGAGGCAGTATCACTACGGAAGTAGATTGCCCCATCTTCCTTCAGAGATCTGGAAGCATAGTCCTTTCTTATGGAAAAGGAATAGGAGCTCAGAAGACAGAACTCAGAATCCTGAGGGTGAAGTCAAGAGCTACTGAAAAGGATAGCCAAAGGCACTGACCCACAACACAGTGGAAAAAAAAAAAAAAAAAAATAGCGGACTGGGAGCTACTTCCAGGGTATAGATCAGATACCATGTGTAGGGGGACTTGGAATATTTGTCTGGCAGAATTTATGGACGAGTGACTGTGATAAAGAGCTCTGGTGACTCAGTGGGAAAGCCATTTGACTGCTAATGGTGCTCTTCGGGAAGAAGATGAGGCAATCTACTTCCACAAGGATGTATAGCCTTGGAAACCCAATGAGGGTTGTTATGAGTCAGTATCCACCCAATGGCAGCTGGTTTTTCTTTCAGTTGAGTGTCTGTGATGTGCTCCAGTTTTCCTTGTTTTGAATGAGATAGTCTGTTGTAGATATCTTTCCCTTTCTCATTTTTTCTTGAGTATGTGAACAGTTTTTTTTTTTTTTTTAATCCATGGTAGCTTTCATCATGAGTATCCACAGTCAAAAAGCTGCATGTAAATGCCCTCATCTACCTCGAAACCTGATTTAGATCATGACATTTTGAACTGCAAGTCTAATGCTATAATTGGATGATACATTTGGGAGTCTTAGGGAGAATGTACAAGTTTTGCATGTTGCAGAAATGGAAATTATTTTGTCAAAGGGCTAAATGGGGGTAGATGATTTGGGGAAATGAAAAAACAACAACACTATTTTGGTTATTTCGTGCTGCTCTAACAGGAATATACCACAAATGTTATGGCTTTAACAAACAAGACCTTATTTGCATACAATTTTGGAGGCTAGAAGTCCAAGTTCAAAGTGCCAGCTTTAGGGGCTGGATGAAAATCCCATGACCCTGGGCTTCAGTTCTGCCTCTTCCTCTAGGCCCACTTCCTCTAGACGCTGGAAGCATCTCTTCATTAAGGTAGCTGGTAACTGCTGAGGCTGGCAAACCCAAGGTCAACAAGTAAAATGACACAGTCCCAAAATTATCAAACCACATGGCAGGCCACTGATTAATGGTCCCAATATAGGCAGACAACATGGCAGGTTGCTGAACTACAACTCAGCCGAATGCAGGATTCATATGCAGCATGTATATGCCAAAAACAGCTGAAACCCTTCTCAAAGCTTTTCCTTATAAACTAGAAGCAGACCACATCGCTAAAATAGCTACTCAGCTGCTCCAGTGGATTCCACCAGGGACTTTATTACCAATTTCACCGTGGGGAATAACTACATTCAGCTGCCCAGCCATGTAAAACCAGGCCCAGCCAAGTTGACATTTAAGATTCAAATGATCCAAGAGACCAAATTCTATAAATAACACCCTCTACAAATTGCTCTGTGACAAGGTTTTGTTATGGCAACAGTAGTAGTGGTTCGGTTCCAACTCGATGGCACATAACAACAACAATAACAACAGTAGTTGGTTTGTGGGTATGTTCTTCTACAAGGATGTTCTATATATTAGTTATACATAATACTTTAGATTCTTAAACTCAGTTAACAGAAGTGAACCAATGGCTATGGAAAACTTAAAATGTATTGAGTGTTGAATATAAATTCATAAACTTTTTCCTTAAAGATTTAAGTAATTAGGCAGCAGTTTCTTAAATATGAAACCAAAAGCACAAGAAACCAAAGAAAAATAAATCTGAGTTTACCAAAATTGAAAATATATGAGATCAAAGAGCATGATTAAGAAAGTATAAAGATCATGACACTACAGGGAAAATACCTGCAAATCAAGATGAGCCAATCTACTTCTGTAGTGATACTGCCTTGGACACCCAAGGAGAGGTCGCTATGAGTTGGATTCTACTCAATGACAATGAGTTTGTTTTTTTGGTTTGCATAGCTGATAAGCGTCTACTATTAGGAATATAGGAGCTCTGGTGGCGTACTGCCTAAGGCATTTGACTGCTAAGGAGAAGGCTGATGGTTCAAACCATCAGAAGGAAGGTTGGGCAATCTACTTCCGTAGTGATACCACCTCAGAAACCCAAGGAGTGGTTGTTGTGAGTTGGATCTGACTGGACAGCAGTGAGTTTGGTTTGTTTATTAGGACTATATAAAGAATTACCACAACTCAACAACAAAAACTAAAACATGCCCAATTAAATGCCCAATTAAAAAATGGGTAAAGGACTTAAATAGATGTTTATCAAAAGAAGATATGTTGTTTTTGTTGCTGTTATGTGCAGTCGAGTCATACCTGGCTCATGCAAGTGGCTAACAAACATGAAAATGTGTTCAGTATCGTTAGTTATCACAGAAATGCAAAATTAAAACCACAAGGAGACACTTCCCACTGACTAGGATGGCTATAGTTTTTTTTTTTTTTTTTAAAAAAGATGGCAAATATAAAGTGATAGTGAAGATATGGAAATAAACCAAAACTAAACTCACTGCCATCCTGTCGGATCCGACTCATAGCAACCCCTCCTTGGGTTTCTGAGGCAGTATCACTAGGGAAGTAGATTGCTCAACCTTTCTTTCGAGGAATGGCTGGTGGGTTTGAACTGCCCGCCTTCTGGTTAGCAGTCAAACGCCTTAGGCACAACGCTCCCTCATATATTGCTGGTGGGAATGTAAAATGATGTAGGTCCTGTGGAAAACAGTTTGGCAGTTCCTCAAATGGTTAAACATCTGATCCAGCAATTCCATGCCTAAGTATACACCCAAGAGAATTGAAAACATATGTTCATACAGAAACATGTACATGGATGTTCATAGCAGCATTATACATAAAAACCATAAATGTAAATAACACAAATGTGTATCCACTGATGAATGAATGGATAAACAAAATGTAGTGTATCCATATAATGGGATATTATTCAGTGATAAAAAGTAATGAATTATTATTACATCCTCCAACATGGATGAACCTTGAAAACTTCATTCTAAGTGAAAGAAGACAGAAATAAAAGGCCATATATTTTATGACTCCATTTACATGAAATATTCAGAATAGGAAAATCCATGGAAATGGAAACTAGGTAACTGTTGCCAGGTGATGTTGTTGTTGTTGTTATGTGCCGTCGAATCGGACTTGACTCATAGCCACCCCTCCTTGGGTTTCCAAGGTGGTATCACTATGGAAGTAGATTGCTCAACCTTCCTTCTGAGGAGTGGCCTGGTGGGTTTGAACCGTCGGCCTTCTGGTTAGCAGTCAAGTGCCTTAGGCACTGTGCTACCAGAGCTCCTACCAGGGGATGGGCATGGGGGAAATGGGAAGTGACAGTTTATGAGTCCAGGATTTCTCTAGAGGGCAATAAAAATCTGGAATCAGATAGTGGTGATGATAGGACAGCTTTATGAATATATATGTATATATAAAAAAAAACAATTGTAAACTTTGAAAAGGTGAATTCTATAATAACAGGAAAACTTAGAGCCATATAAGGAGCTTTGATAGTGCAGTGGTTAAAGCATCTGGCTGCTGACCAAAACACTGGTTGTTCTAATCCACCCCTCCACTCTGTGTGAGAAAGATGTGGCAGTCTGCTTCATGAAGATTTACAGTCTTGGAAACCTTATGGGGCAGCTCTACTCCATCCCAGTGGGTCACTATGAGGTTAAATCAACTTGATAGCCATGGGTTTGGTTTTTTGAAGCCAGATATATGTTGGATTTCAGAAATGATAGAATATGCACTAGCATATATATATAAGTCTTACAGTGTTCTTGTAACTAGGGGCATTTTTTTGTGCAGAAAAAAATATCTGTCAGCTGTTAATGTATGCTGACAAAATATAATGGAATTGACAAATTACATACCATATATTATAACATAACCTATGCTACATAATTGTCTAAGTTTCTGTTAATAAAATGTATTATTATTTCTTCATTAAAACATACAAATATTTGTACTAATTAGAAAATGTAAAAGCTATCCATAACATCACACCAATTCAGGTCAAGTTTTCCTGTCAAGTGGGTCAATAACAATTTTGTGTTTTTCACTTATTTGTATTTCAGAATTGTAGAAAAGGAATTGTGGATCTGTATGATATAAAATGGTCATTACAGCCATGTATTGATTGCTTACTGCATAACAGATTAACTATGTTGAATACTCATATAGCCTAGCTCATTTCATCTACACACATATTGCTTATACTCATTAACAGAAGCAAGAAATGAAGTCTCTCATATCTCTTTTTCAAAATTGGCATTCAGTGATGCTTTGCTACCAAACACAAGGGAAATCAAGCCAGGATAAGATTGCAACTTGAGAAATGTCCTGATTATAGAAGTATTAACACATTTGAATGTTGTCTTGTAAATGGAGGCACTTTTGGTAGAGAAAGAAATATTGATTTGTTGCTAATATTTTTAACAGCTTCCGAGTATATCATTATGCATCTAGAGGTTTTAAGTACATCTCAAAGAGGACACTCATTTGCTAATATCAAACTCTGTGCCAATAGCTGAGCCAGATAGGCAGGTTTGGAATTATCATTCTAGCCATTAAATACAATGCTTACAAAGGTAAATTAGTAAGGGATAATGTATTACTCTGTTATTTAGGATTGGCAAATAAATGACATGAATGAAATCTTCCTGAAGAACTTGGAAGTGAACCATGATTTATAGAAAGAAAGCATTGTGGTTTGTTTGGTCAGAAGAACAGAGATTCTTGTATGTATTTTCTAAATTCAAAGAATTTTAGTGAAAAACAGTAGAAAGAGAATTACAGAAATGCCATATATGAGAACAGGTTTATGGATGAAAGTAGTAGATTAAGTAGATCAATGAATTTTCCCCACAGTAATAAAGGAAAAATAGGGGTGGGGAGAAAGATAGGAAAAACAAACATTTATAAAGAAGAGAGAGAAGGAATCTTGAGTGAATGAAAATAGGTTTCAATAACCTAATATATATATATTATGTATATTAGATTCAACAATATAATAATAGGAACACTTTTGGTGAATCTAATGTGATAAATCATGATTTTCATTTGTCATTATTCTGGGAGATATTTACTGGATACAGTTTAGTAATAAATCACAATTATTATTTGATTCATAAACGTAGTTGCTTCAGACAAATATTATTATTATTTTGCCAACTTTGAAAACAGTAAAAGGCTACTTAAATTGGAAGGATTTGGTAAGGTGAGACAATGACCAGCACATATTAAAAGCCATGTAGACATAAAGGACATAGGATGGAATTTAAAGTCTTATGATTATATTTAAAATGCTATCAATATATTCTCAGATCTTAGACTAAATGTCAGGAAATAACTTCACAGCCTTTGGGGTGAGTAAATGTCAATTGTGGGTAAAGCTTAATTGGGACTATTGTGTTCACTACCTTATAGATGACATAAAAGGAACAATGAAACAATTATCTCCCTATTTCCTCAGCAAAAGTAATTTTTCCTCAATCAGGCTTCAAGACTCAGAATATAGCATTTTCATTGCCATCTTGCTTGTTTTTTTCTAAATGCTCATCAGTATGCATATTCATGTGCACATGTGCAGACTTACACCTATTTATTGATTCAACAGGAGTTTTGGTAGCATAGCAGTTAAAGCATTCAGCTGTTAACCAAAAGGTCAGTGGTTGGAACCCACTAGCTGCTACATGGGAGAAAGATGAGACAGTTTGCTTCTGTAAAGATTTATAACTTTGGAAACACTATGGGGCAGCTCTACTCTCTCCTAGAGAGTTGCTGTGAGACAGAATCAACTAGAGGGCACTGGGTTTGTTTTTTTATGATTTAACAAAGTACTCAAGAAATGCTTGTAGAATTTGGCCTCTATGTCTCTTGCATGTTAAACACTAATCTAGCTGGCTTGGTCCTGGGTTTCGGCACCAAACAAACAAACAAACAAAATAGTAATCTAGCACCAGAGAAGCAAAGATGAGTAAGACATATTTGAGGGTTTGTTTATATTCTCATGAATTCAGATGCATTCAAGATAACATGATCATGAACAACTTAGGTGGTAACTTCTATACTGTAATTACAGTCATGTATTATTTAATGTTCATGATACACTCTGTGAAATAGGATATTATTTGATTTGAATGTTGCGTGAGCACCATATTGCAGTCTGGTCCTGCTTTTCCTTAAGCATCACAAACAAGCTTCATGCGTTAAAGTGATTAGCAACATGTTGAAAGGAATGCGTTTCTGTATTTAATCCTCTATCCACATCATTGGCAAATTCTATATAGCTGATATAGGTCTTTCTCCCATTTTCATTACCCTTATAGCTTTCTGTGGAACCAATCCTTCAAAAGCTCAGAGAAGTTTTTCTTTGTTTTTGAGGATCATCAGAATTGTTGAGTGCAATATGCTTAAAATGCAAGTGATAGCATTCACTGATTTTCCACCGTTGATTGTTTAATAACCTTTTGTTTTGCTTCCAAATGGACATTTCTCCTTGCCTGTTCTTGCTGCTATCACTAGCACTGATTTTGCTGCATTTGGGAGCCATGATGCACTACATGGTAATATTTTCAGAAGAAAATTAAACAGGGATAATGCTAAAACATTCAAGAGATGTGAAATACAAAGAACATAGAAACATACACTGTTATATGGTAAACTTTTAAGATAGAAATTATAGTACAGTATATACACAAGCCAGTAACAGAGGTGTTTATTATGAGTATCAAAACAAACATTATAGATTACATATGTAGTGTATCATTACATGCTTGGCAGCACAATTGCTTTGTATATAATAGACATGAAATAGATGTGTTGTGTGTGGGAATTTGTTGCATTTGCTATGCTTCATTCTTTGATCAGGATTTCTGAACTCTATTATAACCATATGGGACCATGGATGTTATGTGATACATGATTGTATTTGATTTTTTGCTGCCATATTACAAATAAAAGTCTCCCTGATTTTCTCTCACAAGTTAAACATATATTGGGATCTCAGTAAATACTCAGTTGATTCATGATACGTTGCTTTAGAAAGAATTTGCTTTTCTTAAGAGCCTGAGAGATATTCTATGACTAATATGTCTCAATTTCATAGAATTCCTATAATAGCTATCTCTAGTTGGCATTTTTTTACAAAGATTAATCTGGTTTGGATGGGAATTTTTGATAAAAACAGATCTACAACAACCTATAAAAATAACTCAAATTATATCAAATTGTGGTGCCATAGTTACTGTGGGAAGTACCAGCTCTCTAAGAAAGCATGATCTTAAAACAACTTTTAAACAATTTCTTGCTTACTCTATTACTTCATGAGAGACAATTTGAGACTTATCATGCTTAATTTCTCCTCAGGGAAACATTTACTATTTTCAACATGATATACACAGGAAACCTCCCCACACACACATCTCACTAAGACAAAATGTATCCTTTGAGATTGTAGATTTGGCGTGAACCATGACCGATGTGTTTCATGAAAATAGCCTATTATTTATAGATGGATGGATTTATTGCAAGATACTCAACTTCCTACATGTTAAACATCATTCCAAGATAAGGTCAATTTTCAATTATTGGCTCTGATAAAAATAATCTATATGTATATGGTACTTGGTAGGTTGCAAGTGTTTTCATATAATATATATCACTTGTAACATTTAACTATACTGTTTAAAATATCAGATTATCTAAAAACAATTTATACTTGGTTTTAGAAGACATTTTGGGAATGATAACAGCAATTTCATGGCCCTCCTACATGTCCTGTTCTTTCCCACATTGTCCCATGTTAAGTGTATAGATTTCAGAATGAGAGTGCCTGGTTTCTAATGTGGCTCTGACTTAAACTTACTCTGTATTATGCTGGGCAACTTAATGAATCTCACTTGCTTTGGTTTCCTAAACTATAAAATAGAGATATGTGTAATCACTGCATAGAATTTTATTAAGAGTGTTGGAGTTATACATGTAAAGTGTATGAATAAGTAAGCAACATATCAATATTAATTGCTATTATTATTTTTTGAAGCAGCCTTGTGTCATAGTAATTATTACTTCTACTTTATACATGAGGAAAATAAGTTTACACAACAAATTAACAGAAAAGGCAGCCTTCAGATCCAAAACCAAATATTTTAATGTTATATACAGTAATAGCTATTGTTGTTTTCTGTAATGAGAATATAGACATTTAATTTAATACTTGCTGATATTATATATATATAGGAAAAAAAAAAAAAAAAAGATTTTACAAAGCATAAGTCCTATTTTCTAAAATGAAGGGTGAAAAATTTAACTGTACCCAAAGTAAATTGGTCTTTGCCCTTCTTCTCTGAGAGATCACTCTAAATCTTTGGTATTTTCTAAGCAACTGAGGTACCTATATATCTAGGAGTTCTGATAGTCCAATGGTTAAAGCATTTGGCTACTAACCAAGAAGGTCAGTGGTTCTAACCCATAAGCTTCTCTGTGGGAGGAAGATGAGGCAATCGGCTTCCATAAAGATTTATAGCTTTAACAACCATATGGAGCACTTCTATTCCTTCTTACAGGGTGCTATGAAGCCAGAATCCACTTGATGGGTGTTGGTTTATGTAGATCTTCACACTACACCTAAGGTTTGTGCTAATGAGTTGGGGCTGGCCTGAGCAGAAAGACTTATCTCTTAGCTCTATATCAATTGATATGGGGTTAGGGTATGATTCAATCAATCATGACCATGCAACAAGGCCTCAATCATGACTACCTAATGAGTCCAAAAAAGGCTCTTGTCATGAACACTTCATGAGCCTCCTGATTAATGAACATATTGATGCATATGGGAGGATTGTATGCTGTTTGGCACATGAAAACTCTGAGATGGGAACAATCCCAGACCTCAACCTATGTGTCTCTTAGTTTATATCTTTTTTTAGTACAATAAAGTTGTAAATGTAAGTATAGCATGGTCTGTAAGTCTTTTGTTATTCCAGTGAATTATCAAACCTTAGGTTCTAGTGGGAGACAGTAGGTCAGAAGTAAGGTGGGCTAGGAATGCCTAGGTTTACGCCTGGCAACCTAAGGGGATAGAAAAACCCAAAACAAAGCCCACCGCCATCAAGTTGATTCTGACTCATGTTGTTTGTTGTTGTTGTGTGCCATCAAGTCAGACCCAACTCATAGTGACCCTCCTTGGGTTTCCGAGGCAGTATCACTATGGAAGTAGATTGCCCCATCTTCCTTCTGAGGAGTGGCTGGTGGGTTTGAACCGCCAGCCTTCTGGTTAGCAGTCAAGTGTCTTAGCCACTATGCTACCAGAGCTCCCTGACTGCAATTGGGTTTCCAAGGTGGTAAATCTTCATGGAAGTAGATTCCCCCATCTGCCTTCTGTGGAGCAGCTAGTGGATTTGAACCACTAATCTTCTGGTTAGGAGTCAGATTCCTTAAGCACTGTGCCACCAAAGCTCCTTGATGGGGCAGAAGAGGCCCCTGAATTTGTTGCCAGCAGATCAAAAGTGAGGCAGACCATGGGAAGCCCAAGAGCTCACAGCTGACATCAAGAATGGATAGTGGGAAACCCCAAATTTGTAGCCAGTAAATCAGAAGTGAGGGTATCTTAGAACTCTGCCACTGACCTCTGAAGCCTTAGGCCTACTTAACAGTCAGAAAGACTGTCTCCTTATAACTTGTAATATCTGACTTAAGTCTGGGTGATTACAGTCATATAAAGAAATGTGGCATGAGCAGCTAGTGTCAGAACTGAGTAGAGAGGTGGAAAGTGGGGATTCGTTATATCCTCATAGTTGGTGTCAGAAAAAGATGGACTTTTGACTTAACTACTTAAAAAATATTTTCTGCCTTTTAACCATTCCCTCAGACTAACTATTTTATATATTTTTTTTTCCATGTTTTGCTTTTCCTCACTTTTGTTTCCCTAGTGCTGAGCACAATATCTAATTAAATAATGGCTATATAATGAATGGCCAGACTCTGTCTCATGTAGTTTGATCATAGTATCAGAAGGGACCACATCTGGAGAAGGAAGTCATGTTAGGTGAAGTGGAGGGTCACTGGAGAAGGGGAAGATCCTCAATGAGATGGATGGACACGGTGGTTGTGATGATGGGCTCAAACATAGTAAGGATTATAAGGATGGTATAAGACTGGGCAGTGCATTATTCTGTTGTACATAGGGTCTCTGTGAATCAGAGCCTATTAGATAGCACCTAACAAAAATGACAATATAATGAATGTACTCAGTTTAGATTTTTTGATTCTGTATCACTTTACCTTTTGCTGTATGTATGCATGACAATGATTCTTTCTATTCTGCAGTGATAAAACCCAAACAAAATTAGAAAATATAGTAGAAAAATAAATATGACATCATAATGTCTCAGAAACAACTGACCATTCCAGTTCACATAAAGAAGTAACATAAATTAGTACAGACAAAGGACCAGGATTCAGACCCAGAAAAACTCCCTGAGGAAGAATGACATTGAAACTGCCTGATAGAGAATTCAAAGGAATTATATTTGGGTACTTTCAATGGACTGAGTGACAGACCAAGGAAAACATTGACAAAATTAAGGAAAACAGAGACAAAACTCTAGAATAATTTAGAAAAATATTAAAAGAACAAATTGACAAGATAAATGAAAAATTAGAAACAATACAAAAACAACAAATAGCAATCCAGAAGTTTACTAAGATTTCAGAAACAGATAATGCATGGGATGCATGCATGGAATGGGCAAAGGAGTAGAACTGAATCAATGGAAGACAGAATTAGTGAAATTGAAGACAAAATCCTCAATATTACTTTGTTAAGGGATAAATGAGACAAAAGATCAAAACAAAATGAAGAAAGCCTAAGATTCATGTGGGACACCATCAAGAGGAATAATAACATACTTGTGGGTTCAGAATCCCAGAAAAGGAAGAGACAAATAAAATCACAGAGAAAATTGTCAAATATTTGTTGGAAGAGAACTTCCTTAATATGATGAGAGATGAGAAGATATTCATTCAAGAAGTTCAACAAATCCCAAACAAGATAGATCCCAAAAGAAAATCACCAAGGCATATCATAATCAAATTCAAAAAAAACCAAAGGCAAAGACAGAAACCTGAAAGCAGTAGGAGAAAGTGAAAAGTTACCTACAAAGGGCAACCAATAAGACTGAGCTTTGAATCCTCAGCAGAAACCAAGAAACCAAGCAAGTGAGAAGGAAATGGGATGACATATCTAAAACCCAGAAAGAAAAAAAAATGCTAACTAAGCATAATATATCCAGCAAGATTGTCCCTCAAATATGATAGTGAAATTAGGACATTTCCAGATAAAGAAAGATTAAGGGAATTTGTTAAAACCAGACCAACTATACAAGAGATGACAAAAGGAGTCTTTCAGGCAGGGAACCAACAACAGACAAGATGATTAACAAATGTTAATAACCCAGAAACTATCCCAGTTATAGAAGTATCCAAAGTAAAATAAGCTTAAAAGACTGTAAACAGGGAACCAGAGACATAAATTGGTAAATGGAGACAACTACCAAACAAAAAGAGGGAAAGAATAGTGTAGGTACAGAACTTCTAAATGGTGAGGAAGTCAAGACAATTGTGAAACAGGACAGACTATTTTAAACTTTGGAAGAAAATAATAAATCACAGGGTAACTTTCTTTACATCAAAATTTTAAAAAAATGAGAGACACAAATATTTAGCAAATACTGAAACAATGGCAATAAAGAAAATGATTACAAATTTCAACAAAGTAAGCTGAAAAGTAAACAGAAAATTATTTTGAACAAAGAAATCAGCAACGCCACAGAAAAACACATAAAATGACAGTAACAAAGTCATACTTGTCTATAATTACACTGAATGTAAATGGATTAAATGTACCATTCAAAAGATGGAGAGTTCCAGACTGCATGAGAAAACATGATCCACCAATATGCTGTTTATAAGAGACTGACATTAGACACAAAAACAAAAGTAAACTAAAAATCAAAGGTTGGAAAAAAGATATATCAAGCAAATGACAATCAAAAAAGAGAAGGAGTGGCCCTATTAACTTCTGATAAAATAGACTGTAAGACAAAAACTACCATAAAAGATAGGAAAGAATATTATACAATGATAAAAAGATCAATTGAACAAGGGAACATAACCATAATAAATATCTACATACCCAATGAAAGGGCCCCAACATACATAAAACATGAATGGGAAATACAAATAGATGACTTCACAGTAATGGTAGGACATTTTAATACACTACTTTCAATGAAAGATAGAAATAGA
Source organism: Orycteropus afer afer (assembly GCF_000298275.1). Taxonomy (NCBI): domain Eukaryota; kingdom Metazoa; phylum Chordata; class Mammalia; order Tubulidentata; family Orycteropodidae; genus Orycteropus; species Orycteropus afer. The sequence continues at coordinate 13,216,224 of NW_006921615.1, forward strand.
AAGAAACTCAACAAAGACACAGAAGAACTAAACAATACAACCAACCAACTTGACCTTAAAGAAATCTACAGAGCACTTCAGTCAACGACAGCACAATGTACATTCTTTTCCAGTGCATATGGAACATTCTCCAGGATAGACTTTATGTTAGGCCACAAAACAAGCCTCAATAAATTTAAAAAACTTTGGAATACTGCAAAGCATCTTCTCAGTTCACAATGCTGTAATATTAGAAATCAACAATAAGAAGATCAATGAAAAAAGAGAAAACACATGGAAACTATATAACACTTTCCTCAAAACTGACTGGGTAATAGAAGAAATAAAAAATTAACTTAAAAAATTCCTTGAATCAAATGAGAATGAAAGCACAACCTATCCAAATCTTTGGACACAGCAAAAGCAGTGATCAGAAAGCACTTATGGTAATAAATGTACACATCAAACAAGAAGAAAGAGCCAAAATCTATACCTTAACCCAACATTTTCAACAATTAGAAAAAGAGCAGTAAAAAAAATCTACAGTCACCAGAAGAAAAGAAATAATATTTGAGCAGAAATAAATGAGACAGAAAATAAAAATAAAAAGACAATAAAATGAAAACAAAATATAAAATAAAATAAAAAGATAATAGAAAAAATCAACAGACTAGAAGTTGGTTCTTTGAAAAGATTAATAAAATCAACAATTCACTGGCAAATTTAACTAAGGAAAAGAAGGAGAAGACATAAATAACATGAAAAAGAAATGAAATGGGCAACAAACATCACAACAGAATCAACTGAAATAAAAAGGATAATATCAGGATACTATGAAGAACTGTACTCCAAAAATTTTTAAAATCAAGAAGAAATGGACATATTTCTAGAAACACACTACTTACCTAAACCAACATAGACTGAGAAAGAAAATTTGAACAGATGCATAATGAAAGAAGAAATGGAACAGGTCATAAAAAAAACTACAATAAAAAAAAGTCCTGACCCAGACAACTTCACTGGAGAATTCTACCAAAAATTGAGAGAAGAGATGACACCAGTCCTCCTCAATGGATTACAGAACACAGAAAAGGATGGAATCCTCCCAAAGTCATTTTATGAAGGAAGAATAACCCTGATACCAAAACCAGGCAAAGACAACACTAAAAAGGAAAACTACTGACCAATAGCCCTGATGAATAATGATGCAAAAAACTTCGACATCATGATCAAGTGGGATTCACACTAGGTGTGCAAGGATGGTTCAACCTTAGACAATCAACTTTATCCATCATATAAGTAAAATAAAGCAAAAGAACCACATAATCATATCAATTGATGCAGAAAACGCATTTGATAAAATCCAACACCCATTCCTGATAAAAACTCTGAGAATAGTAAGAGTAGAAGGGAAATCCCTCAGTATAACAAAGGACATATATGCAAAACCAACAGCCAACATCATTCATGGAGAGAGACTGACATCATTCCCCTTGCAAATGAGAACCAGATGAGGATGCTTTCTATCTCCACTTCATTCAACATTGTATAGGAAGTCCTAGCCAGGGCATTAAGGCAAGAAAGGGAAATCAAAGGCATCCAAATTGGTAAGAAAGAAGTAAAACTATTCCTGTTTGCAGATGATATGAACCTGTACACAGAAAACCCAAGGGACCAAGCAAGACAATTGTTGGAACTAGTTGAAAAATTTAGCATAGTGACAGAATACAAGATCAACATAAAATAATCAGTTGGATTTCTCTACGTCAGCAGAGGTCTTTGAAAAGGAGATAAGAAAAGCAATACCATTTATAATAGTTACCAAAAAAACAAAAAAACTTGGGAATAAATCTTACCAGGGACACAAATACCAATGCAAAGAAAGCCACAAAACACTGCTTTAAGAAACTATAAGACATCTAGATAAATGGATGAACATACCATGCTCATAGATCGGAAGATTGGACATTGTGAAAATGTCAAGACTGCTCATAGAAATCTATATATTCAATGCAATCCCAATCCAGATTACATCAACATTCTTTAAAGAAATGGAAAAACCAATCACTAATTTTATATGGGAAGGAAAGAGAGTTTGCATAAGCAAAACACACCAAAGAAGAACAAAGTAGAAGACTTCACACTCCCAGATCTCAAAACCTACTATACAGTCACAGTTGTCAAAACAGTCTGGTATTGGTACTGTGACAGACACATAGATCAGTGGAATAGTAATTGGGAATCCAGAAATAGATCCAATGACCTAAAATTAGCTAATCTTCGACAAAGGGCCTAAATCCATTCAATGGAGAAGAGATAGTCTCGTTCATAAACGGTGCTGGCAAAACTGAATATCCATTTGTAGAAAAATGAAACAAGATCCATACCTCACACCATACACAAAAACTAACTCCAAATGTATCAAAGACTTACATGTAAAATTATGAAGTTTATCAAAGAAAAAATAGGGACAAATTTAGGGGTCCTAATATATACCATTAATGGACTACTAAACATAAGTATGCACAAACAGCAAGGTAAACTAAATGATTAGGATCTTCTAAAAATTAAATTCATATTTGCATCAAAATACTTCTCTAAAAAAGTAAAAAGGGAACCTACAGATTGGAAAAAAAAATTTGGTAGTTACATATCTGACAAGGAACTTATCTCTAAGATTTATTGAAAACTCCAACACCTCAACAACAAAAAGACAAAAAATACAGTTTATAAATGGGCAGAAGTCATGAACAGATACTTCACCAAAGAAGATATCCAGATGGCCAACAAATACATGAAGAAATTCTCATGGTCATTAGTCATTTTGTTGTTGTTGTTGTTATGTGCCGTGGAGTTGGACCCGACTCATAGCGACCCCTCCTTTGGTTTCCAAGGCAGTATCACTATGGAAGTAGATTGCCCCATCTTTCTTCCGAGGAGTGGCTGGTGGGTTTGAACCACCAGCCTTCTGGTTAGCAGTCAAGTGCCTTAGGCACTACGCTACCAGAGCTCCTAGAGAGATGCAAATAAAAACAACAGTGAGATATCATCTCACCCCAGAAATAATAGCAAAATTCAACAAGACAGACAATAACAAATGCTAGCGAAGATGCAGAAAGATTGGGACTCTCAAACATTGCCTGTGGAACTGTAAAATGATGCAACCACTGTGGAAAATGGTATGATTCCTTAAAAAGTTGTAAGTAGAAATGCCATTTGACCCATTAATCCAATTACTAGGTATATATCCTAAAGAAGTTAGAGTCAGGACAGGAATTGATATATGCACACCCATATTCATCACAGCACTATTTACTATAGCAAAGAGATGGAAACAACCTAAGTGTCCATCTATGGAGGAATGGATAACCAAACTATGGTACATACAAGCCGTGGAATACTATGCACCACTAAAGAATAATGCAGAATCCTCAAAACACCACATAAAGTGGATGCACTTGGAGGACATTATGCTGAGTGAAATAAGTCAATCACAGAAAGACATTGTATTAGCCCACCATTGTAAAAAGTCAAAGAAAGTCTTATATATGGAAGGAAATTTTCTTTCTTGGTTACCAGGGATGAGAGGGGTTGTTGTTGTTGTTAAGTTCCGTCGAGTCATTTCCAACTCATA
>NW_006921615.1:13221231-13228795 GCF_000298275.1 Orycteropus afer afer
TTTTGCATTATCAGTAATAACAAACATCAATCTATGGTAGACAGGCTAAAAAATCAGATATGTCTAGGCAAAAGGGAATATAACCATGACCATATATAAGTTTGGTAGATGATATTTCTGCATATGTATTTGTAGGTGCTATAAGAATATTCATATATCTAATAGAGCTGATGGGACAAAGTGATGATACTTTTTAGCCACAGTTGAAAACCCTGAGGGAACAAGTTACTGGGACTATGGGCTCAGGACCCTGGTAACTGGTGATATCAAGTACAATTTGCATAACATACTAAACAAAAATATTGTTCTATCCTACTTTGGTGAGTAGTGACTAGGGTCTTAAACAATTGCAAGTGGTCATCTAAGATGGAACAATTTGACTCTCCTTGTCAAGTAAGAATGAATAAAACCAAAGACACAAGAAAACAATTAGTCCAAGGGACTAGTGAACCATGTGAACCTCAGCCTAGATAATCCTGAGACCAGACAAACTAGATGGTGCCCAGCTACCACTGTGTACCACTTGGAAAGGAATCAAAATAGGAGATCCTAGATAGAGTGGAAGAAAAGTGTGGTACAAAACTCAAAATCATAAAAAAGATCAGGCTTACTGGTCTGATAGAGACTGGTGAAACCACTGAGAATATGGTCCCTGGTTATCTTTCAGGCCTGGAATTGAACCCACACCTGTGGCTTCCAGCCAAACAATAAACAAACCAAACCAAACACACTACCATGGAGTTGGATCTGACTCATAGTGACCCCTCCTTGGGTTTCCGAAGCGGTATCACTATGGAAGTAGATTGACCAACCTGCCTTCTGAGGAGTGGCTGGTGGGTTTGAACTGCCAGCCTTCTGGTTAGCAGTCTAATGCCTTAGGCACTATGCCACCAGAGCCAAACAATAGACAGGTATATAAGGTAAACATTTACAACAGGCAAGAGCATTCACTGGAATGATCAACCATAGGATATGAGAAAGGCAATTGCACAGGGAGATAGGGAGCTAGTTCAGAGGACAGGGATGCATAGGATAGGACACAGGGAAAGGGTAACTGTAGGGAGGTAGTGGGAAGAGAGCTGTTATATTGTGGGGATTACAGTCTATGTCATGAAACAAAATGTGTATGAACTGTTGTATGGAAAATGAATTTGCTCTGTAAACTTTCACACAAATCACAATTAAGAAAAAGAAACTAAGCACACACTATTTATTTATTTCAATTGATTCAACCATGTGATGAGTAATAAATTGACATCTATGGAAAGGGGAACTGATGTTGTATGAAAAATGTTGTCAATATAGAGGTGAGTCAAACTGTTTCATTTCAGTTCAGTGTAAATTTTATTCAAAAGTAATGTTTAACTGCCCCTTTCCTTCTTCACAAAACTATTGTTAATTCATAGTTAACCTTTATAATGTATTTTCAGATCTTAGTGTGTAAGTTGATACATATTTTTATGCAGTTTAAGTAGAATTAATATTTCAATAACTTAAGGTAGCTATACAAACACAACTGTATTTTAGTCATTTTTAAGAGAAAACATTAATATGAAATATTATAAACTCCTACCTATCTTGTTAAATAATTTTCATTTTTTTAAACAGAAAAAAGAGTACTATGGTAAATAATATGTTTGTGAACACTTTAATAAGAGTAAATAAATATTTAACGAGCCATTTTTAATATATCTTGTGTCAAGATACTTCTTCCAAGGGTTGGCATGATATTTTATAACATGGATTAGGATTCTTGTAAATTTTATTGTGTTTTAAAATTAGGGGAATTAGTATCACTCTTAAGGTAGTTTTTACTCCATGTTATGAAACAAAGCTCTTTATTTGCCTCTAAAGGTGAAAAAGGAAAGAAGAGGAACACAAATGTTTGAACATGCTATTGTATTTAAGACAGGGCAAGAAGGATTACTTTACATTCTTCTTGCCTGAAATTATCTATTTCTATTCTATAGCATCTTTGTTTGTCATTCCCCTGGTTATGAGGTTACACATAGAAAGGCTTCGTTTCTGTATCCAAAACTCTTATCATGTTACCTTTAAGATTTGGTGCACAGCAACAGAAGGGTCAATAGTGCCACACTCCTCATGGATGGCATGACTTCATTAGTGATATAGAACTGTGGGAACCAATTTTCTAGGAGACCTTGAAGTCATTATGGGCAATAAGAAGACTTTCATAGCTATTGAGCTAAATAGTTTTAATGTAGTTTTATAATTTAAACAACAGTACAACTAAGAAAAATTTTAATGGGCATAATTGATGAGTTGTGGTTAAGGTGTATGAAACATTAAGAAGTACTTATTTTTTTAGCATATACTTCTTTTCATTTACAAAATAGTGTAACTCCCACCAAATGACTGGGTGAGATGATGTGTTCTGGTTACATAGTGCCTCTCTGACAGAAGTATACCACAAATGGGATGGATTAAACAAACAGAGTTTATTCTTACAAATTGGAATCTTTAAGTCCAAGTTCAAAGTGTCAAGCTCTACAGGCTGGGTGAAATCCCCTCAGCCTTGGGTTTCAGTTCTGCCTCCAGCTCCCGGCCCACTGGAGCTAGAGGTTTTTCTTCAATCAGACAGCTGCTAGCTGCTGGCTGCTGAGGCTGCTAAGCCCAAGGTTGACAAGTAACAAGGCACAGTCCTGATATTACTGAATCACATGGCAGGCCATTAATTCAAGTCCATTGTAAGTTCCAAGGTCAGCAGAGCATGGCAGGCTGCTGAACAATGACACAGCTACATGCAGGGTTCAAGATGCCATAAACTAGAGACCCTTCCCAAAGCTGCTTCTTATATATGGGAAACAGACCACATACCCAAAGCAGCTACTCAGCTGGTTGTGGTAGACCCCACCATGGAGTTGACTGGCAGTCTCATCATGGGGAATAACTACCACCAGCTGCCCAGTCACTCAACCAGGCCCAGCCAAGCTGACACACAAACATAACCACCACACTATGCAAATAAGGTGCTTGTGCTCTACCAAAGTGACTGGACAGCTTGCTAATAATGCAAATAAGGCACCTTTGTGGGGATGTTGTTGTTGTTGTTAGGTGTCATTGAGTCAGATCTGACTCATAGTGACCCTATGTACAAGAGAACAATATACTGCCTGGCCCTGTGCTACCCTCACAACCTGAACCCATTGTTGCAGCCACTATGTCAACCCATCTTCTTGAGGGCCTTCTCCTTTTTCATTGACCCTCCACTTTACCAAACATGATATCCTTCTCCAGGGAATGGTCTCTTCTGACAACATGACCACAGTAGGTGACACAAAATCTGGCCATTCTCATTGCTGTGGGGAAGAGACAGTGCAAATAAGGTGTATGGAGCCCTAATAAGAGGATCGGTTAGTTTTGCCATCTGCTAAGCTTCAAAGAGACCCAATCTCAGGGTAGAGGGGAGACCTTACTAACACCAAGAAAGAAGAGCTGGGAGTGGAGCACATCCTTTGGATTCAAGGTTTGTAGGCTAAGAACCTCCTAGAGCCAATAAACAGAATGCTGTAACACTGGCACTGGTGATGGTCCAGAATGGTGAGATGCAGTAGCAAGCATGGCAGAGAAGGAGCAGTGGTAGATCCAGGAGACTGACTGGAGATGTCATGGTGAGATTCCCAGCCTATGGAGCAAGAGAGCTGAGTGCCTTTGGGCAGGAGGTTTGCTGGTGGAGTAGGGTGCCTCTGGGCATTTATCAGTGGAGCTGTAGCTCTGAACACTTGTGCAAGCAGCCCAAGAGGGCCAAGGGATTGATAAACTGAGTGGCCAAGAGGCCAAGGGCTAGGGAGAAGCCTGCCTGTGGGCATGGCTCAAAAGCTGTCTTGACTAAAGAACTGTATCCTGAGTTGTTCTTGTTTCTTAACTGTAACCTTGTACTTCCCTAATAAACTCCATAACTGAGTATTGTCTGGGAGTTTTGTATGACCATTATGACAAATTACTGAACCTAGTAGAGAAGTAGAGAGTGCTGTGGGAGAGAGAGCTGGTGTCCAAACTGGTAAAAAGTTTGAAGAAAGGAGGTATGTCTGACTTCTGCTTAATAGGTATCAAATGTGGGCTGATCTTGAGTCTCCCTTTCCTGCCCCCTTGCGATGTTAGATGAAGAGGTCAGACAAGGACATTGCTACTATGCCATTATGCCAGTTGGTGTCAGAAGAGGGATTCATTCCAATGGCTCCATACTCATGGAAGTTGGGACTTAGGAAGAGAAAGAGTGAAAGTACATAGGAATTGAAGCTTTTGGTTCTCAGATGGTTATTTTGGTTGTTGTTATCTGTAATGACTGAAAAAGAAGTAAGAGATGATATGCAGCAATTGATGGGAGAAAACCAGCACCTGGAGTTGAACCCGTGGCAAGCTAAACAAGATGATTAGTAGGGGGCCAAGGTCTTCTGATTCCACCCAGCCAGAGATCAAAGTCCAAATTCATATGAATGGGAAGGTAGTCAATGTGTAGAGAAGATGAAACTGGAATATTTGAAGAGGGTTTATGTATTTGTCTGAATGTACTATGGACACTGAATGTTTTTCTTCCTAGAATAGTAAAACAGACCTACATGTATAATGAAAATAAATATTGAGTATTATAGATAACAAAGCATATAATTTTATCTTCATTTGGATGTACTGAAAGAGAAACTGGGATTTACCTGAAACACAGACAATGGGTTTGTATGTGGTAGCTCTGTGTATGAAGTACTGGGAACTTAGGTTGAAAAATTAAAGGGATCCAGCCTGGTATGCACACTTAATGTGACCACCTGAGGCCATGAGATGAGTAGAAGTGAAGAAGGGGTAACAATGAAGAGACAGGCTAAGTTTGGACATGTTCCTTTGAAACTCATTGACCTACCCCAGGGATGAGAGAAAGAGAGAAGGGGCTGGCTGGTCTGAAGTTTAGGGAGGTGTGTGGATTTCTGAGCTTATGGCTGGTACTCACTGACCTAGCTTGGATGGCTAGGGATGAGCTGACCTCAACTCAATGAGGATGAGATGACCTGGCCCTGCATAAAGGGGGAAGAGAAAAAGAGTGGTTTTTGACCATGAACTGGTATAGATTGCAACAATTTGATGGCTTGTTCTGATCTGAACCTTGCTTATGGATGTAGATGCTCAAAGTTCTAACCAGTACAAAAGATTTTTCAGGTGAAGAAATATACTTTTCTCCTCAGAGTACTTCTTTAATTAGGATGGGCAATTTAAACATCAGTTACCTAAAATGGGAGGAGATAAAGGTATGATGTGGTTGGTTTATACACTTGGATGCATCTGCTTAGACTCAAAATGAGGGGTATAAGGGAGGATTCCCACTGAATAGGTTATTCTTTTCCTGGTGGATCTGGGTAAAAGTGATTAGGGGAAGATGCTGATAGGAATATATGATTGAGTTATGAGTGCTGATTGTTAACAATTACTTGTGATTATAAAAATTGCAATTGTAAAAGCAGTAACTGTGAAAGAATAGACTCAGGGGAAGGCACTGCTGGACTGGAGTACAGTGGCTGGACCTAAAGTCCCTTAAATGTTCTGCTATTCTGATACATCTTTAGGCTCAGAGCAATGAAATAATATTTTCTCAGTTAAATTGTATTAGAGACCAGAAAGAGTGAAGCTGAGATGACTTTTGGAGAACCTGACTAGATCAGACAGATACCTTCAGCAGACCTGAATGTTTGGTACCTGAGTAACCTCACCCAGAGGACTCTTTGCCTTATTGAATAACTAATTGTTAGTGACTGCTTTGGATTGTTAAAATGATTGGGAGGGGGAGTTATCCTGTAAGTATGAGAGAACTGTGGCTAGAAAAGCTAAGGGTGGCCTGTGATGTGATCGATCACTCTTATATTGCCTTGCTAACAATTGTCTTGTAACTCTCACCAAATGATTAAGGAGACTATGAAAATAAGGTGCTTGTGGTCCACCAATGAGATTTGACAGCTTACTCATAATAAAAATAATGTGCATGGCAAATAAGATTTATGGAACTCTAAAAAAGGGATTAGTTTTTGCCATTGCTAGGCTTAAAAGAGAACCAATCCCAGAGCAGAAGGTGCACCTCACTACCACCAAGAAAGAAGAGCTGGGATCAGAGTTCATCCTTTGGACTCAAGGTTGCTGAGCTGAGAACCTCCCAGACTCAGGAGACAGAACTGTAGCAGGAGAGACACACAAGACAGCAAGAAGTGGTTACAAATGTGGCAGAGAACAAGGAAACTAGCCAGAGACTGCTTGATGAGTGTTGTGATCCACAGAACTGGAGAGCTGAGTGCTTTTGGGCAGGAGGCTTGCTGGCAGAGTAGGGTGTCTCTGGGCATTTGTCAGCAGAGCTAGGCTAGCTGACCCATGGCATTAGAGAGATGAGCACCTTTGGGCTGAGGCTGACTGGTGGAGTGGAGTGCCACTGGGCACTTGCTGGTGGAGCTAAAGAGTTCTATAACACTTGCCTGATCAGGGCAGAGGGCAGGTGGCCCAAGAGGCCTGAGAGGCCAAGTGGCCAAAGCTGAGAGATCTAGGGCTGAGAGGTCAAGGCTCAGGGGGAGGCCTCCCTGTGGGCACAGCTTCAAAACTATCCTGACTGAAAAATTGTATCCTGGGTTGTTCCTGATCCTGAATTGTATCTGTTACTCTTCTAATAAACCTCATAATCATGAGTATTGACTGTGAGTTTTGAGTGGCCATTGAAACAAATCATTGAGCCCAGCAGAGAAGTAGTAGAGATTGCCATGGGAAGGACAGCTGGTGTCCGAATTAGTAAAAAATTGGAGAGAGGAGGTATATCTGACCTTTTCTTCAGGTTGATGTTGATGGTGATTCTCTCTCCTCCTCATGAAGTTAGAGGAAGCCATATACCTACAGTATTCTAAGTTTATAAACTCTAAAATTCTATGCTGTTATGTTCTACAGCTGGGGATGGGATTGTCTCAAAAGAAAATCACTCAAAGAGAACTAAATCTAAAATGCTACTTTTAAAAAATATTAAAATAAGAACTTACAAAGATGTTGTTTTTAGTTTAGTTATTTTCCCCTTTAAAGCACTCACATAAATATACATAATCATCTTCAAATTCCCAAGAGTATAAAGCTCCAAGTTTGATTTTTAGTAATAGATGTTACTGAAACCCAGAAATTAATCTATTGTTTTTGATTATGGCTTGAAAATAAGTATCAATTCCACAATATTTCAGTCATTACAGAACATTATATCATTCAAGTATACAGACCTCTTCTTCGTGGAAGACTTGTAGGGGACAGCTCTGTCCTGTGCCAGATGGTGAGAGACCAGAAGTGAGAAATTGGAGCTGCAGAGAACAGACCGGGTCAGTTAGACCACAGCCCCAGACAGTGTGGCATCACCGGGGTCATGTACTCCTGGAGGAGATGTCCATCTACCCTGTGTTCAGTCAGCATGGTTACCAAGCCTGTGGATGGTTGCTTCTTAAAAATCCACAGATACCGAAGGAGGCGGGGCAAGATGGCGGACTAGGCAGAAGGATTGCACAGACCCTCTTCAACAAAGAAAAGGGAAACCAATTAACACAGA
>NW_006921615.1:13236755-13267810 GCF_000298275.1 Orycteropus afer afer
ATGACATGAGACAAAGTATATGTGAACTGCTGTATGAAAAGTGAATTTACTCTGTAAATCTTCACTCAAATCCTAATAATAAAAAAATAAATAAAATTAAAAAAAAAAAAAATCCACAGATACCAACATCATTGATTTTGTGTTTTCTTATCATTTTTCAAAACTGTATCTTCTAAGTCCTTGATGATATCTTAAATACTCAGTACCCCATCATAAAGACTCCTCCATTCAATCTCCTTTCCCTCTGGTGTTGCTGTCATGATCCTCCATGGCATCTAAAGGAAGTTTATGGAGGCATGCAAGGAACTTAGAAGTTCTTGTGTACAAAACTTAATAAAAAGAGATCATCATTTTTTATATTGGTTATTTTTTATATTGATTATGTTATAATCATAGTGGGTATATCATATGTACTGATTGCTGCAATTTTTTATTCTAGGCAATGGCAAGGCAAACTTTTTCTCTAAAGGGCCAAATAGTAAAGCCTTAAGCAATATATAAACAAATGAGTGTGGCTGTGTTCCAATAAAACTTTATTTATAGATATGGAAATTTGAAGTTTTAATGATTTTCACATTTCATGAAATATCCATCTTCTTTTTAGTTTTTTCCTCAACCATTTAAAATGTAGAAAACCTTCTTATTTTATGGGCTACACAAAACATCTGACGGGTCAAATTTAGCTCATAAGCAATCATTTTCCAACCTCTGCTTTGTTCTTTATATGAATTTTTTCTCCAAATTTACTGTAAACTATGGTCAATCTATTCTACATGAAGAATCATGGCTGTTAGTTTGAAAACACTGCCTCTTTTTTCCAAGTCTTATTTGTTGAGTTTTAAAATTTTTATCATAATAAAAGAAACACATTATTTCAAAAATCAAGAGCTTGTAATATGAAACACAAGTTTCTTTCCTCATCTTGTTCATCCCTGATTTTTGCTCTATAAAGAAAATGATATAAATTATTCCCATAATTTTAGTTGTTTCTGTTAGCAGTTAGTTTCATGCTTCAAAAAGCCATGTTTTTACAAATATTGGGCATTTTTTCAGTATTTGTTTGAAAGGAAGATGGGGCTATCTACTTTCATAAGGATTTACACCCTCAGAAATCCCATAAGGGTCGCTGTGAGTCAGAACTGACTCAATGGCAGTGAGTTTTTGTTTTTGTTATTGTTGTTTTGTTTTATTGATATCCTATTAGAAAACAGCTTTTTTTTATACATCTTTCCTCTGCCTTCCATCATTCACCAACAAGACCCACTCAAGCACATTTATTTTGACTCCCTTCATTCTCCCAAAATAGTAATTTTGGTTAAATCAACATTCTCTGTGTGCATGATTATAAGTAAAGGTAGTCCCAATTTATGGCAGGGTTCCATTCTGACCACGCTGTCATAATTTGGTTCTGACTTAAGTAAAATACCTTATTTTTAGTTTTCTTCATTATTGCCTTTTATTATCAATATCTTTATAAAAGTGATTTGTCTTTGAAAGTTGGAAACATTACATATAACCTTACAAACCTATTTTAATAAATATACATATACATAAAAAAATACACAAATCATGAAAATTTACTCAGAGAATGATGAAGCGTCAGATGACATTGGCATTTTGTCTGTTGTGGAAGATTCTGGATCAATTAGATTAACCCTGGAAATAGGGGTGGCATTTTTAGTCAGAAAATTAGTGAGAGTTGTCTGTATTGTCCTTTCTATTTTTCTTCATATTTTTCATGGTAACATGTCACTGGTTCTGAACTCTGCCCAATGACGTTACCAAAGTAATCAGCATTTGAGTCAATGTTTTCAAACAACTGAAACCCCTGGTTTAGTTGAGATAAAACTTCAGCTAATCCCCTCACTGTAAAATGTTTTGACAGCTTCTCTCCTTTCTCTTCCTCATTTTTTCTTTCTCCTTCACTACTTCTTTCCTCATCAAAATTCTTTAAGTACTGATATATCATTTCCCCTTCTTCAAGATCTGTGAGCTGTTCTACATTGGTGATACCAAGTCTTAAATTCAGTGTTATTGCCATATGGACAATTTTTCCACCAATCTCTTCCATCATATTAAATTGATGAAATGCTTGGAGGATGTTCATGTAATTCAGCAATTTTTCCCGTATTCCCTGCAAGCATTTTCCTATTCCTTTCAGGAAGATCCAATGTTAAGAATACACTGTAGTGTAATGTTAGCATACCTCTATCTGTTTCAGCTATTGCTGCACAAACATAGTCCCTACGTAGTAAACCTTAAAGGTGGTGATTGCACCTTGATCTATAGGTTGAATCATAGCTGTCTTGTCATATTGGGAGGTAGATATATCACTTTCACATCTTGGTTTAGATCATCTAGCTGAAGAGGTTGTCCCTATACATTATGAAGTAGCAGCAGAATCTTGAAATCAATGTTCTTTTCAAGGCAGTAGGTACACAATTCAGGGAGGAAAAAAAAAATAAAAAAAACAGTATTTGAATAATACAATCATCATATAGCCTTTGGAGTTCTTTCTACCATAGACCAACAATTTATTGACAAAAAACACATCAATGTTTTTGAATACTCGTAAGTTTTCAGAACAATAAACAAGAAAATATTTTAATTTAAAATCCAGTTGCATTTCCTCCAAGAAGCAGTGTGATTCTGTTTTAAATGGTCTGAAACCGGGCATCAACTTGACCTCTTTGTGATTATAGGTCCATTTTGACATCCTTTTCTAAGACAAACCAGTTTTCTCCACGTTGAAAATCTGCTCTGGGAGATACTCTTCATCTTGTGTTCTCTTGTCCAACTCGTCCTTGAATTTTTCAGCAGCTTCAACATCAGTGCTTCCTGCTTCTCCTGTTCTACACGTATGGTGTAAGCCAAATCTTCATTTGAAGGGATGAAACCAGACCTTGTTTGCCTTAAAGGACTTTCTATAGTCTTTTCTTTGCTATTCTTCAAGTTTTCAGTAAGGCTGTGCGCTTTCGTTTGAGTTGTCAGAAAACTCACAGGAATTCTCTTCTGGCTGACTGACACAGTCCTTGCTCAGTGCTATTTCACCAACTTTTTATTATTATTATTATCATAGGCCTTAATGATCTTCAACTTTAAGTCCATATCTAGAGTCTCCTTCACTTTTTATTTATTTATTTATTTATTTTTTGATTAGAACTTTTAAGTGGCATGACTTCTTTTGCTAGACATATTGTGGGGGGTATAAGCAATGCAGGTCTTATAGTCAGAGCAACTTAAAAAATTCAGGTTCATAGAGCCTGGTGGAACCACTGAGACTATGGCCCCTAGCTGCCCTTCAGGTCTGGAATTGAACCCACACCTGTGGTTTCCAGCCAAACAAAAGACAGGCTTATGAGTTGAACATTTACCTCAAGTAGATACACTCCTTGGAGAGAACAATCATGGGAGAAAGAAGGGCTGCTTATGCACAGGGAGGCAGCTCAGGGGGCAGGAGTGCATGGAGGGATGGACACAGGGAAGAGGTAACTATGGGGAGAAAGTGTAAGGGGAGCTGTTGCATTGTGGTAAACTGTGGTCAATGTCATGAGACAAAGTATATGTGAACTGTTGTATGGAAAGTAAATTTGCTCTGTAAATCTTCACCCAAATCACAGTTAAAAAAAAAAAAAATCAGGTTCAGATTAACAACTGATGGGTGCTTCCTTATGCTAATTAAAATCACATTATAGGCCTAATCTACAATGAAATCACCACCCGTGTCATCAATGACGTAATAATGAAGTTGGAGTTGCAACAGCTGTCTGGTGTGTGCACAGTTCAATTGTCATATGTCTTTAGACTTGAACAACGCCCAGTTTTCTGTCCGTTGACTCCTGACAGCGACATTGAGTTCATTGTAGAAAAGGCCATACATAGCCTGCTATGTGGTAGTGTTTTTAACAGTAAATCATAAATTGAGTATCTGTCAGTGAACATATGCAAATTATAGTATCATCAAGTTATGCATTGCAACATTGTATGCATTATTAAAGAATAGTTGTATAAAAAACAAACAAACCAGACTGTCATAGATCATAAATGTGGTTCTTGATAACTCAAATATATCATAAGTTGAGGACTCCCAGTATGTAAATATTACTTAAAGCTGAGCCACAAAAATAATAAGATTGTATTTTCCTTCTGCTTTTCTTGGAATTTTCTTGCTCAATTTTCTAAGAAGCTGTCATTAATTTGGTATGTAGTGAATTCTAAATTAGAAATTATGTTCAGCTGTAACTGTGAAGACACTTAATTTCACCAGCTTCTGGCTTTGAGGATTGATAAAACCTTCAGTTTTAAAACTGAAAAAAAAAAAGTGTTTTCATGTCTGAATAGTTTTCTTAACTTTCTTCCCATATATAGTTTTTTTGATGTTCAGTTAACTTGAGTCCAAAATATGAAGGAAAACTTTATAGTTTCTTGAGAATTAGTGAGACTTCCATTAATTTTATGATTACAATAATTTTTTTTGGCTACAAATATATTGTTTTCCCTTTAAAATGACTCCAGTTAGTGATCAATAAAGCAATACGTTATACTTATATTACTGTTTTTGTTGCTTTCTCAAATCTTGTTTCCTATGCAGTGTATTATTTGATTTACATAATAATCCCGAGATAAAACCCATTACCATCAAGTGGATTCTGATTGATAGTAACCCCCATAGGGTGTCCAAGGCTATAAATCTTACAGAAGCAGACTGCCTCATCTTTCTCCCATGGAGTGTGGTTGGTGGGTTTGTACCGCTCACCTTTTGGTTAACTGCTGACTGCTTTAACCAGTGTGCTACCAGAGCTCCTTCAGTGATGGTTTTGATTCATTTAAAAATGTCTATTTAGCCAGTGGTAAATGAAGGTCATACCCTTTGCTCTCCCTGGGCTTGTTCAAATCCCACAACCCCAGAACTAGGACAAGAAAAATTTGGACATTTTGATGCCTATTCTGGTAGTCTAGCATGCCTAAGGCACTTGACTGCTAACCAGAAGGCTGGCGGTTCAAACCCACCAGCCACTCCTCAGAAGAAGATGGGGCAATCTACTTCCGTAGTGATACTGCCTCGGAAACCCAAGGAGGGGTCGCTATGAGTTGGGTCCGACTCGATGGCACATAACAACAACAACAACAGCATGATGGAGCTCTGGTGGTGTAATGGTTAAGGCATAGGGCTGCTCACCAAAAGATTGGTGGTTCATAGCTATGATCTGCTACACAGAACAAAGAGATGTGGCAGCCCACTTCCATAAGGAAATCTGGGGGAAAAAAAAGCCTGGGAAACTCTGTGGGGGTACTATGAGTCAGAATTGACTGGATGGCAGTAAGTTTGTTTTTATTTTGGAGCATGATGGAAAAAGTGTAGTCTTTGTGGAGCTATGGTAAGGCATTTAGCTGCTAACCAAAAGGTTAGCGATTTGAACCCATCAACTGCTCCACAGAAGAAAGATAAGGCAGTCTGCTTCTGTAAAGATTTATAGCCTGGGGAACACCGTTGGGGTCACTGTGAGTCAGAATTGACTGGATACCAGTAGGTTTCGGTTTTGGTTTGGTATCAAATTAATACTTGGTAAAATCTCTGCTTCTCTATGTACTATTTGTGTGACTTTAGGAACTTTTTTAGCCTCTGTCAATTCAGTTTTTGCATAGGTTAAATAAGAATAATTCCGCGTACTTGAGATTTTTCTGACTACTAAGAGAGAGAATGAATTAAAATATAAACTAGAATGACCAACACTTAGTAGTTGTTCAGGAAATAATACTTTCATAAAGAGTCTTGAAATCATTATGTTATTGAACAAGGTAGAGACACAAAATAACATACAGTTAGTCTTGGCTCTTCTGCTTACCTTTGCAGTCCTCTAATTTACATTCTTGCAGTCAATATAAGGTTTACATGGAAGTATAAATTAGAAAGACTTGGCCTTCAGTGATTCTTCCTTCCTAATTTGGTATCCCTGTATTGAAACAAGATACCAGAGGCTTAGATAGCCCTAAATCCTTGTATCAGAATAAATTAACTTCTTAACTAAGAATGACTCAGTTTAATGGAAAATCAATTTGCTCTGTAAACTTTCATTCAAATCACAATAAAAAGTTGCTTTGAAAAAAAAGAATGATTCAGTTTAATACTTATTTCTTTTGGCTGAACATGAAAAGAACAGAGAGAGAGGTACTTACACAATAGATTTAAAATGGTAAATTTTTATAAAACACAGGCTATAGATTTAGAAAAGACCCTCATATGCCACCATAGACTTGACTTTATGCTTAAAACTATCTATCCTCTGATTCATCTTCAACAGTTATGTTTTGTATGTTTTTGTTTTAGAAATCTGTGATGATAATTTCTCTACTAGAAACTGCTTGTTGAGTTACACAGCTGGAATTATTTGTGTTATGTGAGAGTGTAACCATAATTAGCTTTACCTCTATAGAGATAAAGACTGAACTCTGCTGTAAGGACCCAGTAATAGGAATGATTAACTGTGACAACATCCCTGAACATATGATATGTGTTATGAAAAGTTCTGAAGCATGTGTGTGTATGTCAAATACATATGAAAAATGATTTCATATTATGAGACATATGTATGCATTTTTTTTTTTTTTTTTACATTAAATTCAGGAAGTACAACTACTCAATTTCTTGGTAGGGATATTTGAAAAATAATGAATACTTAATAGCTGCGGCTGAATAAATTCTTTTTCAACTAAACATTCCTTTTAGTGGGAAAATAAACTTTTATTTAAATTAAAGATTGTCGTGGGTCGTGTACATAATTTGTTATTTTTATTTCCCTTTGAATTATGCCAGCATCAGACTTATTCTAGGATATAGGTTGTTTTTCCAATTGCCTTTTTAAGGTAATGGGATCATGCAATTTGTTTTAGCTCAAACTTGACTTTCTGGAATGTGTAGCTATTTTAGGTTATTTAGGCCTATTGCAGGCAATATATTATGGCAATCTTAGTCTCCTAGATAAGGCTTTAAGATTTATTGTTCAGGGAGTACATTTCAAACACCATACAAACAATCCAAAATATACCTCAGTGGAGTAGAGTTAATTATAACTCTTCCCCACACACACCCAGGTGAAAATACTGAAATAAAGTTTACATATATGAATTCCCCTTTGTTGTTGTTGTTGTTGTTATGTGCCATCGAGTCGGACCCGACTCATAGCGACCCCTCCTTGGGTTTCCGAAGCAGTATCACTACGGAAATAGATTGCCCCATCTTCCTTCCGAGGAGTGGCTGGTGGGTTTGAACTGCCAGCCTTCTGGTTAGCAGTCAAGTACTTTAGGCACTACACTACCAGAGCTCCTGAATTCCCTTATGCAATAGAGAAATGGATATGAAATAGCTGTGTTCTTTTTCAAACCTTCTTCTACATATCTTTTCCCTTCTGTCCTATGTTTCCAAGACTCTGAAGCCAAAATCAGAACCAAAGATGATGTGGTAGTTAAAGTTGTGTATCAGCTTGGCTGGGTCGTGGTTTTGAGTGGCTTGGCAGCTTGAGATAGTTATTCCCCACGATGAGATTGTAATTGAATCTACTGTGAGCACCTAATCAGTTCAAGGGGAGTTGCCTTCAGGGTGTGGCCTGCTTCCAGTATATATAGAGAAACTTTGAGACAGTCTCTAGCTTTTTGGCACATTTGGATCCTGCATTTGGCCAAGTCTTCATTTCCAGTTCCTGGATTTGAACTTCTGGCCTTCTGTGTTGTCTGCTGATCTTGGGATTGTTCCTGGACTTGAACAAGTGGCCTGTCATGTTGCCTTCTCATCTTGCATTTATGCCATTTCACTCACCCATGTTGAGTTCATCAGCCTCAGCAGCCAGTATATGCATGAGTCAGAAGAAGCCACCAGCTCTAATGGACTTGAAACAAGAGGCAGAGCCAAAGCCTGAGGTTGAGGAGCCTTCACCCAGTGCCTAGAACTGGAACTCTGAATTCAGGCTTCTAGCCTCCTAAACTGTAAGCAAATAAATCCCTGTGTGTGAAACCCATCCACTTGTGGTACTTTTGTTATAGCAGCACTAGAGAACCAAGACAGATGGGTTCTTTGTGTCATGTCAGAAAACATATCACTCACTGTTACCTGATGGATATCAAACAGATTCATCTTGCAAACACAGTTGACCTGTGGAGAAGCTCATAAAAAAGATGAGCAAGGTGTGCTTCATTCCATTGGTCAACTGTGTTGCCTGGGATTTATTATAAATATGCCTGAAGAGATCTCTTTCAAGTGGTATCTTGTTGATCATGCTACTTGAAACAAAGAAAATATGAGCTGTACTCAGACTAAACAGTGACTTTGTTGCTAGGGGAAAGTAAGTAAGACTCTACTTGGTTTAGAATTAAGTGTTAACACTGTATCTACTCTAGTTGATGTAATTGGCATGGATAGATTTTTTTTTTTTTAATTTTATATTTTAATGACAAAGTTTGCAGCTTGAATCTAAAGATATTAATGGACTATTAAATTCTCTGGTAGCATAGTATCTAAGGCATCTGACTGCTAATCAGAAGGTTGGTAGTTCAAACTCACCAGCCACTCCACAGAAGCAAGACTGGGCAATCTACTTCCGTAGAGATTTACCACCTCACTGTGGGTTGCTATGAGTTGGAATCAACTCAATAGCAGTGTTTTTTTTTTTTTTTTTTCCCCCAATGTAAATATTAGATTAATTGGATCACCAACTGTTAATTTGGTTTGCTTCTTTTTCTTGGGCATAATTTGAAACTATACAATATGACCCAGGACAAGATCATTTATGATGTGAAATTTAGAAATAAGTAGTTAATAGAAAAAGGTATTTATTTTTTGAAGTGGAAGAAATTTTAGATGATTTAGTTGGTCTCTCATTTAACAAATGAGCAAACTAAGCCCAGAAAGTGAAGTGACTTTCCCAGACACCCAGATTACTGAGAAGTAGACCTACAATCAAAGTCTCCGAAATCCCAATTGAACATTCTAACAAGCATAATTTATTCTAATTCTGGATCCTTCTTTACATGTAGGAGGAAGCCTTGCTAAAATACTTGCATAAATTAATACCATAGAATTATCTTATAGGTGACCTGGGAAAAATGCAAAATATAGAAAATGTCTTCAGATGCTTATCTTCAAGGCAGTGTATTCTCTTAAGATCTCTAAAATCATTAACACCAACTCAAGCAGTTGCAACAGCAATGAAATGATTAACAAAAGGAACCGCTACTAAATAATTCTATATATCTTTATATATTTATGGTTTAAGTAGGAAGATCTTGAATATTTAAAGACATTTAGACTCTAAAATTCATATTTTATATTAAAAAAAAACAAAACCTCACTCCCCTCAAGTCTATCCGACTCACAGCGACCCCTCCTTGGGTTTCTGAGGTGGTATCACTATGGAAATAGATTGCTCAGTCTTTCTTCCAAGGAGCAGCTGGTGTGTTTGAACTGCCAGCCTTCTGGTTAGCAGTCAAATGCCTTAGGCATTACGTCAAGTCTTTATATTTTATGAATGATTTTCAATTGTTATAATTGTTTTCCATAAGAATGCTATGAAGTAGATGAGATCAGTATTTTTTTCCCCTATTTTGCAGAAACCCACTGAATATAAGATAGCTTAAAGATCTTTCCCAAAGAATGTAGACTAGCAAATGACCATCCTGGAGTTGGAATCCAGGAGTTTGAATAAAGTATTGATAATTTTCTTTTGTGAATGTAAAATTGTTATGTTGTTACACGCCATTGAGTTGGTTCCAACTCATAGAGATCCTATGTATAACAGAATGAAACACTGCCTGGTCCTGTGCCATCCTATCATCAGTCCTTGCTATGTTGAGCCCATCTTTGCAGCCACTATGTCAGTCCTTGCTATGTTGAGCCCATCTTTGCAGCCACTATGTCAGTCCATCTCATTGAGGGTCTTCCCCTTTTTAGCCAACTCTTTACCAAGCATGATAGCCTTCTCCAGGGACTGACTGGTACCTTCTGACAACATGACCAAAGTAGATGAGAGGAAGTCTGACCATTCTTGCTTTTAAGGAGCATTGTGGCTGTACTTCTTCTAGGACAGATTTGTTTATTCTTCTGGCAGTCTATGGTATTTTCAGTATTTTTTGCCAATACCACAATTCAAAAGAATCAACTGCCTTCTTTTGTCTTCCCTATTAATTGTCCAGCTTTCAGGCATACAAGGCAATTGAAAATACTATGACTTGGGTCAGGCACACCTTAAAGCTTATCTCAAGAATTATTTACAGTTAACATTCCAAACAGTAGTGTCTCTTTTTCATAGCAGGTTTAAAAGAGCACCAAGATAATAAAATCAATTTCTAAGACATAGTAGACATAGTAAACAGAAGTTTGTTTCTTTAAATCAGAAAAGTCGAAGCATTTTTATACTGTGTGTAAATATATCTATCTATAGAGACTTGGTGGCACAGTGGTTAAAGTACTAAGCTGCTAACCAAAAGGTTGGTGGTTGGAACCCACCAGCTGCTCCATGGGAGAAAGATGTGGCAGTCTGCTTCCATAAAGATTATAGCCTTGGAATACCTATGGCCAGTTCCACTCTGTCCTATAGGGTCACTAGGAGTCAGAATCAAATCAGTGGCAGTGGGTTTGGTTAATTTTTGGTGTGTATATATACATGTAAGTGTGTGCAAGCTTATTTTCTTGGTAAGGTTGCTGTGAGAAAGAACTTGTGTAAAAAAATCCACTAATAAATTTCATACCTAATGTTGGGAAACTGTTTTCTGCCAGTTCTGAGTACAGAAGTTTCATAGGGAGAACACCACTATGACCTTTCTAACCAGGATGTCATTATGCTATCTGGGGTAATAGCATTTTGCTGAGACTGGGTAAAGTGTGGCTTAGTAAGGATGAACTCTAGCTAGAGCCAAATCTAAATTAACTCCAGCTAGACGGAAATTTTATTGTGAAAAAGCCGTGGCTGAAGCCAGAACTTAAACTGTGCTATGTCATATAGAGAGAAGGGTGAAATAATTAACATGTGTCTTGCTATAATGCAGGCTTGAAAAGCAACAATATTATATAGCTCTAGGTCAAACCCACCAGCCACTCCTCGGAAGGAAGGTTGGACAATCCTACTTCCGTAGTGATACTGCCTCGGAAACCCAAGGAGGGGTCGCTATGAGTAGGGGCCGACTCGACGGCAAATAACAACAACAACAACAACAGGTCAAATATGATTTATAATTAGTTATAATTGTTTTAAACTTATTCTGATTAGAAACTCAATTCACAAATAAGTTAAAAAATATTAGAAGTTGTGGTATTTGCATAAAGTGGGTACAAATGACTTGAAATAATGAAGTATGCTGTTGTTGTTGTGTGCTGTCTAGTCGGACCCAACTCATAGAGACCCCTCCTTGGGTTTCCGAGGCAGTATCACTATGGAAGTAGATTGCCCAACCTTCCTTCTGAGGAGTGGCTGATGGATTTGAACCGCCAGCCTTCTGGTTAGCAGTCAAGTGCCTTAGGCAGTACACTACCAGAGCACCCATTAATGAGGTATAGTGTTTATTACATATTTTATTTTTACAAAACCTTATAAAAAAATTCCTTTTAGTCTTCTTCACAAATTTTAAAGTACAAATGGATGATCTCCTAGATCTACATTAAAGGAGGAATAAACTCTTAGATTCTTAAAGTGCTTATCTTTTATACATTTCAGATGAAGTAAAAAAATATGGGATGTGAAACCAACCTGAAGCATCAGCAAACATATGCTCTACTTTGGGAGTGGCTTTGGTGAGCTGTGGAGAGCTGTTCCCAGGCACTAAAATATGGAGCTTTTATAGACATGAATAATGAAAATTTTAGGTAAGTGATGAGACACATTGAATGAGCAAAACTATTCATTCTTTTTCATTGAGGCCCTAATACATGACTTAATCTTATTCAGATTTCCTCACTATGTATGATTAACAAAATCATAAATTGTCTCATACGATTTACCTTTCATTGATTTAAAAGGTACATAGAGAGTTCTAGGGGAAAAAACCTACATACATATATACATAC
Source organism: Orycteropus afer afer (assembly GCF_000298275.1). Lineage (NCBI taxonomy): Eukaryota > Metazoa > Chordata > Mammalia > Tubulidentata > Orycteropodidae > Orycteropus > Orycteropus afer. Next base: position 13,248,805 of record NW_006921615.1, read on the forward strand.
ATATGAAGAACTAAAAAGCTTATTGGAGCCCCTGGATGATCAAATGGTTAAGTGCTTAACTACTTGCCAAAAGATTGTCGGGAAAACCCACCTAAAGACACCTCAGAAGACAGGCCTGGTGATCTGCTTCTGAGAGGTACCGGCCTTGAAAACTCTCTGGTGCAGTTCTACTCTGCATACATGGGGTTGCTAAGAGTTGGAATTGACTCATCGGCAACTAACAGCAACAAAAGCTTTTATACAAATCTGTCTGGCTCCAAGTTATCTGCCTTTTGTTTTCTCCAAATCCCAACTGACCCTTCCCCACCACATCAGTCTTAACCACAGCAGTTATAGCATACTTTCTACACTGTTTAAATCTCTGAATTTACCTTCAATTTTTTATCTCTTATTAGGTGAGATTCAAGCCCTGTCACATGAACTCTATTATTCTTCTCCACTTCAAAGTCTCCTGAGGAAAGAAGGCATCAAGATAACAAGCTTAGCCCTCAAACAAATCCTTAATCATCAGAAAAGAGTGATAATTCTGAGTAAATTATGATGCCTGTTACTAAAATTTTGCTCATGTTCAGTCTTCTATCATGTTAAATAAATGAGTCAAAGATGGCCTCTGCATACTAGCTCTAAGTTGTTTATTTATTCATAGCAGGCTGACACCCATTAGCCCCAGAAAAAGACTACCAGGGCCTAACTCAAATTTGTACACATCCAATTATTTTAAAGATAGCCCAAATAAGCAGAATGCTAGCCACTTAGGAGCCTGTCTTCTTTGCATACCTGGTAAAACTGCTGCAAACAGCTGGTAGTCACAGACAAGATAAAATTCTTGTCACTATAACAAACCTATGTAGGAGGACATGGACTAACATGCACATAAGCTCTCCTTCCCCAAGGCCTTAGCCTCTCCCTTGGTTTTTCATCCCTGCCTCCCCTTCTGGTAGCTCCATGTGCTATTTGTCTCTGGAAGACCGTCTACTGTCAAGGACCGCTCCCTGCATGAGTCTGTCAGTGCTCATTGGGCAAAGTAGTTTGTTCCTGTGGCCATATCTTTTTCCTTAATCAGGCCCCAATTGCCCCTAACTCACTGCATATGGTCTTGTAAATGATTGAAGAATTTAATTACTAGAGGTTGTTATTCATTTAATTATTAGAAGTTGGAGGGGAAAGAAACAAACCTGTAGATCAAGATACAAAGATCTTGAAACTCCAACCTCTATAAATTGAGCTGCACAAAGGAACAGAAATAACTTCTTTCTGCTAGGAGAATAAATATTGAGTGCATACATTAGAGTGTCCAGTCTCAGTGCATAGTAGTGCTGGAGTGAACATCCAGGCAGAAATGTGTCACTACCATGTTAGGAGGAAATGCTGGGAGTTTTGAATGTGTTAGGCATCAGGCAGCAATTGTATTAATGTGATTTTAGTTAGCCATAGCAGCAGTGGAATTTGAGAAGGTGCCTCAATGTGTTCTATGGGCAGCTGAGGTCTCAGTATTCCACCTCATAAAAAAGGCTGAAGCAGAGAAAAGGGGAGATATGTACTGACAGACATATCCAATAAATGTCCTCTGTCTTTTCATTCACTCTAGCAGAATGGCTTGAACAAAATTTCACTCACTCCATAAATATTTGTTGACTTGAAAGTGTACTCAAGTTCAAATCTCTTTTGCATTTCATATAGTTTTACTTTTATATCTACTAGGATATAAATATTCATGATAACTATATTATTATTTGTTAACATTTATTCAAAAATGTTTAAAAAAACAAATTTGTTCCATTTTTAAAAAGTTAAACAACACACAAACAAAATAAGAATTTGTGTCATTGGAATGAAAAGAAAAGCATTGTACCTTTGTCCTAAAACTTGATATTTTATCAGAGGCATTGAGAGCTGCTCAGTAGCTAAGCTCCTTCTTGCTTCAGAAACTCTCAGCGGAGTCAGACTGCCATTAGACACCAAAGGCTGAATTCAGCTTAACAGAAAAGATGAAGTGGTGACCGAGGTTAGAGTTATCTCCTAAATTGGTGTAACTGAAACTCTCATATTCCCAGAGTGTGCCTGCTGTCTCTCTTAATAGACTAAACATATGTGTCTTTTCAATCACTTAGGAAAAGATGTGATGGAATAGTTTTAGTCATAAATGAGCCATAGACAGTTTTAACATAATACCATACATAATATTATAACACATTCTTACTTTCTAATTGACTTTCAAATCCATCACAGTTAGCTAAAATATTTATTTTAATGATATACTGTCTAATAAAAGTCATAAGAAAAAGCATGGATAATTGCTGTTCAATGTTACAAAAGTAATATTACTGCTTTTGCATTGATTGCAACTCATAGTGACCTTAAAGGACAGAATAGAACTGCTTCATAGGGTTTCCAAGGCTGTAAATTTTTACAGAAGCAGACTTTCACATCTTTCTGCCATGAAGTGGCTGATGAATTCAAATCCTGATCTTTTGGCTAGCAGCTGAGCTTAATCCCTTAATCCTTGCCACCAGTTCTCCTTAAAAGTAATATTATGGTCATCTACTTGGTTTTCTAGGGAATAATAATCTTTCTTTCCTCTGTAATTTAACACTGTTGCTTATCTTACATTCTTATTAGCCAAATGAAAGAGGCTGTGCTTTCAATGGGTTTGCATGTCATTTTCAATTTAAAATTATTTTAATTTTTTTCTATGTTGTTGTTTTTAGGTGCCATTGAGTCATATCCGACTCATAGCAACTCTATGTACAGGAGAATGAAACAGTGCCCAGTCCTGTGCCAGCTACACGATCTCTGCTATACCTGAGACCATCATTGCAGTCACTGCGTCAATCCATCTTGTTGAGGGTCTTCCCCTTTCTCGTTGACCCTCCTCTTTACCAAGCATGATATCCTTCTTCAGGGACTGGTCCCTTCTGACAACGTGACCAAAGTAGGTGAGACAAAATCTGGCCATTCTCACTTCTGAGAACCATTTGGGTTGTACTTCTTCCAGGACATGTGTGTTAGTTGATAGTAAATTTTATGATCAGAGTCCCTTTTGGTTAGGGTAGAGGTCTAAAAGTGAACGCCTGCAAAATGTCATTATTATTAGATTAAATATCATCAAATGAAATTAATCAATGAAATTCTTTTGAAAAATTCAATTAATTCATCCTTTAGATAACTAGATTGGCTTCTTTAATTTGTTGTTGCTATTGTTGTTATGTGCCCTCGAGTTGGACCCAACTTATAGCAACCCCTTCTTGGGTTTCCGAGGCAGTATCACTATGGAAGTAGGTTGCCCCATCTTCCTTCCGAGGAGTGGCTGGTGGGTTTGAACCGCCAGCCTTTTGGTTAGCAGTCAAGTGCCTTAGGCACTACTCTACCAGAGCTCTTTAATTTAGTGGTCTGTCTTGTCTATATTAGGAGCCCTAGTGGTACTATGGTTTAGCACTCAGCTGCTAACCAAAATTTTGGTGGTTTGAACCCACCAGTTTCTTCACAGGAGAAAGGTTTGGCAATCTGCTTCCATAAAGTTACAGTCTTGGAAACCCTATACGGCAGTTCTACTCTGTCCTATACTGTCAGGATGAGTCAAAATCAACTCAATGTCAACAAGTTTGTTTTTTTGGTTGGTCTATATATTTCACACCAAAGCTCTGTACAAAGAAATTTTACTGATTATGGTAGAGTTAGAATTTTGTCCCTAAAGATCTCAATAGTTTTAAAATATGTTTCCATTTGTTCAATAACAACCACTAACAATGAAATTGATGCCTTTGAATTATAGTGAAAAATATTGAATATACCATGGAGTGTCAGAGGAAAGAATATATGTCTCTGAAATACAGCCTAAACACTCTTCAGAAACAAAGATGACAAGAATCTTTCTCTTATATTTTGGGCATGGTATCCAGAGGGACCTGTCCCTGGAGAAGGACATCGTGCTTGGGAGAAGCTTAGCAAAAATGAGGAAGACCATAAATGAGATGGATTGACATAGTGACTGCAACAATGGGCTCAAACATAGCAACAATTGAGGATGGCACCGATCCAGGCAGTGTTTTGTTACATTGTACATGGGGTCACTGTGAGTTGCAACCAACTAACTCCATGGTTCCTAACAACAATAATTCAATGCTCAAATTCATAAGCCCAGTGCTGAAGTCTCTAAACTAAGTCAATATTCTGTACTATTTTTGAGCTATATATTCCTTGATAATCTAAGGAAAAGCCACCGAAAAGGTGAATGAAGATGTGGGAAACACAATTATCAAGCTCCTATTTGAGACTAAAACCAAAAACCAAACTCAACTGCCATTGAGTCAATTTCAACTCTTGGCGACCCCCATGGGTTTCCAAGGCTGTAAATCTTTGTGGAAGCAAACTGCCTCATCTTTCTTTCATGGAGCAGCTGGTGGGTTTGAACCACTGATCTATTGATTAGCAGCCAAATGCTTTAACCACTACACACCCAGAGCTCTTTTGTTCAAGGTAGGAAGAAATTAAAGTGTCTTTTAATGCTTGCTTTGTATTTTCTTTTTTTCCTTCTGGTTGAGGACTCAGAGTTCTCTGTTTCCTTTATCCATTTGCTGATGTGGATTCAACTAATCCCTCAGAACTGAACCTATAGCTCAGTGCTGTCTCAGCTATTACCTCCTCCTTTCGTCACTGTGTGCATTCCTACAGTTAAGAGAAAGGAGACATATATTACAGCAAGTTTTAAATTGTAGCTACAGCTAACTGTGGTTTTCACCTTCATGTCACCAAACCTAAAAAAGTGAAGCACTTTTTATAGCCACATCCTGGAGTACAGGAGGGTTTCTAGCTTTACAAAAATCTCTAGAATCTACCTCCCCCTACCTGCACATACACAAAAGCCTATCTTACCATTTTCTAAAAATGTGGAATTAATTTTCTCTGTCTGCATGAATGTCTATTATTTCAGACAGAAAGTATCAATGCTTCTCTTTCTGGTACCTGCTATAATCCTGTTTTGGCTACATAATATGGATAAATTACAGAATTGTTTTTCCCAAGAAGAATGTTTTGGAGGAAACACTTGAGAAAATGTCTTTCTTATCAATAGAAGAGAGGTATTAATCCATTCTTATCATTAGCTACAAATTCCACTTAAATATTATATGTTAGATGTTATAAACAATCAAAAAGCCACCATTTCAACACTTGATATCCTCTGAGTATCTTTATTCACCTTCCCAAAAGTGGTTGTAGCAGGATAAAAGTAACACATGCAGTTTCAACACCACTGATCATTTTACCCAGTCTCTACTTTCAAACATATTAACTGTCCTTGTTTCAACAAAGACTTACTGAAAAGAATTCTGCACTGAGATGATTATATTTCACAGTCCTATGCCTCTTTTAGTTATCTCTAACTTTTTCGTTTAGCCAAAAATGCCATTAAAGATTCACCAGCACACTCAATCTACTGATTCTCTTTCCATCCACACAATCACGACTATTTTTGTTTCGCAAACTTTTTATATATCTTTTCTTTTAAGACTTCTTGTTTTTATGCCATTATTTCTTCTAGGAAGTTTCAGATTGATGTAAATAATTACCTGAATTACTCAGATCCCAAGTTATTTTCTAATTATCTAGGTATTTGCTATGGATGTGTGTGTGTGTGTGTATGTATGTGTAAATTCCCTTAATCCTTGATTTTGTTATAAATACAAGAAATCACTACATTCACCTAAGTCTGCTTGGGCTTCTCCTTCATGGAGAATTAGATGAACACTGTCTCCACCCCTGCAACAGAATTCCAAATTGCAGGCTTCATTTCCTTGGAGCTTTCTTTTTTCTACTTCTCAGTCCACCAGCCACTCCTCAGAAGGAAGGTTGGGCTATCTATTTCCATAGTGATACTGTCTTGGAAACCCAAGGAGAGGACACTATGAGTCCGGTCCGACTCGACGGCACATAACAACAACAACAACACTTCTCAATCATTATGGTCCCCACAGACTCACATCTGAATTCAAAACTGAATATTCTCACTGATTTCCATGAAAGTCCAAGTGCACAATGGTTACTATGAGTTCTGCAGCTTAAATTCAGGGTGGCATCAAATATCCATTTGTCATCTTTCAGTCCTCCAACCTTTTACTCTGCCTTACTCTAGAGCTTTCTCTCACCTTTCCTTGCCTTCTCGTTTTTCTTCTACTTTACTTTCCTTGACCTTTACTGTTTTTCAAAACCTTGGGCCCTCCTCAAACTTACTCTTTTTCACACATATCAGGTGCTTTTCTAATGGGGCCATTCCTACTAGGTTCTCTGTTTCTTCTCATGTGTTTTTGGAAATTCAGAATCTTATAATGCTCTGATTTGTACATTAATAAAATTTCAAATCATAAAAAAACAATGAAGTAGACTTTATGAAAGTATTATGATAACATATACTTGATCAGTGTCTGCAAATAACATGCCTACATGCACATTATTGGCACTATTGTGGCCCCTGTGAGTGATTTATAATCTAGATAAAAATCAAACCTTACCAGTGTCTGATCTTAATAATAATAAATGGGCTATAAATTCTTGGTTTATATGAGAAGTAAGAGGAAAGAACTATTTATTTGATTTGGGAGTCTTTTAAAAAAAACATTATATTAGACTAATTATAATTTCATATTTACCTACTTAATTAATTTGATGCTAGCCATTCATATAACATAAATGACGTTAATACATAGTTTCAAGTAAATAAGTATTTGACTGTAACCCCTTTATGTGTATATCTTGATTTAATTAAATTGTGTCATAAAATTAATTTCCCTCCAGAAAGTAATCACACTTCTTCACATTATTTTCAAGAAATAATGTTATAAATTTTAACAATAGATTCTCTGAGGATAACGAACCATGGGAATCTAGACTCACCATCAGTATTTATGGTTAGAACACAAACTAACTCTTTAACTTAAAAAAAGAAGATCTTATTAAAATATTTAATTTATTCTAATCTTGGATTTACTATACTAGCATGTTTGTGAGTAAAATAATTTTCACTAGTATCTATCTTAAAAGTAATATTTTGTAAGACAGTGGATAAATTTGTATTGAGCCTTTTAGTTCACAACATGAAATAAAAGGAAATTCAATTCTCTTTAATCAACACTTTAATAGTTGTAGTAAAGTATTTGAGACTTTAAGGATTTATATTAAGGGATTTCATTTCTCAAAAGTTGGGGATCAAGCAAACAGGTTTTAACTTAACTCCTTGAATTTACTGGTTGACTCCTTCCTTAAACATAATAGTAACCAGCTTTAATGAGTTACATAATTTTCTTCAAGGCTAAATTTTATCATACTGTTGTTTTTAGTCCTGAGGTATTGCTGTTTTAATCAATATCCACTAATTTCACTTCAAAAGTGAATTTTGCATTTGGTGGCATTTTGGTATCAGGCTGTCCTTTCTTTCCATAAATCCATTCTGGTTCAACCTCTAGTTCAGCCTTTTCCCCCTTATTCATAGTCAAGATTGCTTCATCCGATCCTCTGATAACTTTGCCAACTCCAACCTTAAAGGTTTGGCATTTTTCTTTTTTCTCTTTTAACTTGTTTGAATATTAGTATCAAAAACAGTCTCTGTCCTGTAGTGTGTTTCTGTGTATCAATGAACAATCTCTCCCTTTTTTGTGAAAGTTGATTTTATCTCCTTTTTTAAGAACAAATTCCATACACTTTGGTGGACCCTTTTCCAGGATCTCTTCAGACTTGATTTCTTTGGATTTATCATCATTAACGTTCACATTTTTCACCTTCTCTGAAAACTTACTTATACTTTTGGTACCTTTGAAATGCTTCGTTTCAAAAAGATGGTTATAGGCTGTAACAAATGGTCCTTTTAGCTATGTTGGCCACATTTTTAATGTTTCCTAATAGCTTATGTTCTGCAAGAAAGTAATCTGAACTGTGATCCTGCAGAAACTTGATAATATCCTTCTTGGGTAGTGGCTCACTGCGCAGTTCCTCCACAATCCATGCCCACTGTGGAACGTTAGCCACCATGTTCTCCTACTGCCTCTGCTCTATTTGAAAAGCAATTTTTAATCCAGAAACATCCTCTGAAATAAGTTCAAGATATTTTTTACTAAAAATAAGCAATGAGTAAAGAAAAGAATAATAATAGTTTCACTGAGATGGGAGTAAGTGCATGCATCTTAAATCAAAACTTCCTGAAGTGAATGTTTTAGAGTTATTTATACTCTATTTCCGTAATGTGCTAAACAAACAAATAAACAAAACAGAGAAACAAATGAGAAATATAGTTGAAATAGCGGATTACATTCTTGAGAAAAGTGACAATCAAATCAAATCACTGAACTTTGCCTATTTTTACACTTTTTATTTTGAAATAACTTTAGATTTACAGCAATGTGGGAAAATAGTAATGTGTACAATAAATCAGAGCAAAATGAGATGGAGAACAAGTTATTATATAAAATGGAGGCCAAATGCTAATGCACGTTCAGATTATTCTTGGTTCTATGGCTTCATCACAGTTTCATTCAGCAGATGTTTGTTTCCTCTTTACAATTCATTTTATTGAAATAGTAAAAATATATAAGTATTCAAAGAACACTTTAGAAAGTCTGTAAATTTGAGTGCTTGAGATGCTAGTATGAAACATATAATGATTATTTTATGAATTTGAAAACTTGTCTTCTCTTAAACTTGCATTTTACCTAGGAAAACTGGCATAATTTTGTGAACAATATTCTTTTGAAAAAGAAAAGAGTATTTCAGTTTAACAATCTTTGATACTTAGGAGGAATGGTTACTTTATTTATTCTATATCTTCATCTCAGAAGCATAGAAATGTTATGGTCTAAATTCCTTTAAAATTAATTGCAGTTTTGTGAGTACATTCGTGAGGGTTATGATAATATCAGATATTTAAACATGTCAAGTTACCTAGGTCTGACTAAAAGAGCTCTGGTGGTGCAAATGATTAAGTGCTTAGTTGCTAACTAAAAAGTTGCTGGTTCAAACCTCCCCTGAAGTTTTGGCACCTACCTGATGATCTGCTTCCATTAAGATTACAGTCAGGAAAATCTTATGGGGCAGTTCTACTTTGTTACATGGGGTGGGTCACTGTGAGTCAAAATCAACTCAACAGCATCTAACAACCACAGGTCTGACTAGAAGTCCATGAAATTCTTACCTGGGATTTACTTAATAGGAGTGTCAAAAGAAAAATAAATCAGTTAATAAAGCTATTACTGATAATGAGAAAGACAAAACAGAACAAAAAACATGAACAATGAAAAAAAATGGAAAATGCTTGTATTAATTTTTTTCTGCCTATGGAATTATTCTTAAGTATCTTAAATTATTGCTTTACTTACAGGGATAATGTCCAAAGAAGAGAGAGTAGATATTTGCATTATTAAAAAGATTGCAATTGGAAACTCTTAGTGAACAGGCAATATTAATAAAGACTCTTTCTTAGGAATGACTAAACTGTGTATAAAACATTTGATATAAAAATAATCAAATACTAGTTACTTTTAGCAAAATGGCAATGATTTTTCAATACCTAGTAATATTGAGAATGTGGAGAAATAATTAGAATAGAATAACTACAGATAAGTAATACTGGATATTTCAAGATTAATGAGCATAAGCAAAAAGGTCCTGAGTTGAGACAGGGAATTGCAGATTTTAGCATGATTAGAGCTAAGAATTTTATAAGAGCATGGTGGTAAAGAGTCTGTGATAGAACAGGAGTGAGGAAATTCCTGTTACTTTGAAGAGTATAATGTAGTTGTTAGGTGCAATCAAGTTGGTTCTGACTCATAGCAATCCTATGCAAAACAGGATGAAACACTGTCTGGTCCCAAGTCATCTTCACAATCCTTACTGTTCAAACCCTTTGTTGCAGCCACTGTGTCAATCCTCTTGTCAAGAGTCTTCCTCTTTTTCACTGACCCTCTACCAAATATTATGTTCTTTGGAGGGACTGGTCCTTCTTGATAACAGGTTCAAAGTATGGGAGATGAAGTTTCGCCATCCTCACTTCTAAGGAGTATTCTGGCTGTACTTCTTCCAAGACAGATTCATTCACTCTTCTCACAGTCGATGATATATGTATTCAATATTCCTTGCCAAAGCTGTAATTCAAAAGCATCACTTCTTCTTCAGTATTCCTTATTCATTGTCTGGCTTTCACATGCATAAGAGATGATTGCTTTCTTCCAATTTAAAGGAGTGTTTTGCACCAGATTTACCTTGTGCAAGACACCATTTGATTTCTGGATTGCTGCTTCTGTGGCTGTTGATAGAGATACAAGTAAGATGAAATCCTTGACAACTTCAATATTTTCTCCTTTTGTCATAATAATGATTATTGGTCCAATTATGAGGATTTTTGTTTTCTTTATGTTAAAGTGTAATCCATACAGAGGCTATAGTCTTTGATAGTCATCAGTAAGTGCTTCAAGTCCTCTTCACTTTTAGCAAGGAAGGTTGTGTCATATGCTTATCTCAAGTTGTTAATGGAATTTCCTCTAATCCTGATGCTACATTGTTCTTCATATAGTCCAGCTTCCTGTATTATTTTCGCTCAGTATAGAAATTGAATAAGGATGGCGAAAGGATACAACTTTGATGGACACCTTTCCTGATATTAAGCAGTGCAGTATCCCCTTGATGTATTTACATAACTGTCTCTTGGTCTATATACAGGTTCTGCGTAAGCACAATTAAGTATCCTGGAATTCCCATTCTTTGCAATGTTATCCATAATATGTTATGATCCACATAGTTGCATGTCTTTGCACAGTCAATAACACACAGATAAACAGCTTTTGGTATTCTCTGCTTTCAGCCAAGATTCATCTGATATCAGCAATGACGTATCTTGTTCCATGTTTTCTTCTGAATCCAGCTTGAATTTCTGGCAGTTCCCTATCCACGTCCTATTGCAGTCCTATGAACTGTTTTTCAATTATATTTTGAGCACAATTTTACTCAATGTGATATTAATAACATTGTTCGATAATTTATGCCTTCCTTGAAAAGTATACTTTACTTTAAAAGCAATTTTAAAATTGGTGAACTACTTGATAAAATTGTATCTTTGAAAGATTTTCTAAAAATGAATTCTAAGAGGTATTCCTGGAATCAAAGTTGATGAAACCTGAGACATTTGCAATTGTCCAAATGTGAGGTGTCGAGAACAAGTAGATTAAATGGCAATGGGAATGGAAAGAAGGAACAGACAAGAGAAAATAGAATTATTAGACTGAAAATAGAATTATTGGCACCTAGTGATTACTGAAAGGAGCTGTGGTGGTGGCATTTGGCTGATAAAGCATTTGGCTGATAACCAAAAGTTTGGTGGTTCAAATCCACTAGCCACTTGGGAGGAAGGTGAGTCAGTCAGCTTCCATAAAGATTGACAGTATAGGAAATCTTATGGGGCAGTTCTACTCTGTCCTATAGGGTTTCTATGAGTTGGAATTGACTGGATGGCAGTTTTTTGTCTTTTTTTGGAGTGGTTAATGGAAAGAACTCCTAGTGGTGCAGTGTTTAAGCACTCAGCTGCAAACCAAAAGGACAGTGTTTCAAACTTAACAGACTGGAGGAAGATGTGGCAGTCTGCTTCCCAGAGATTATAGTCCTGGAAACCCCATGGATTTCTACCCTTTCCTATAAGGTTGCTTTGAGTTGGAATTGATTCAATGGCAATGGGACTAGAGGTTAATGGAATGTATAGGATAGAAAGTAGTCCAAAATTCTTTATCTAAGAAAAAGGGGAAAACAAACAAATAGAACTTTATTTCAGAATTTTCAGATAATATCTGTATTACTGCAGGTAGAGTATAATAACAAAGATAGCTGATCCTTTTTGTTGGGTTCATGCTAAATAATAGAGCATGATGGTAGGAAACCTAAAATCGTGAATCTACCGTTCACATGGAGGAATATTAGGAGAGTTCCTGGGGATCTGATTGACTGTTTTTTGTTTTGTTTTGTTTTTTAAAAATTTTCCATCCATTGATGACCAAATTATGAGCTGGGATAACATTTTACACCAGTAGGAAAGACAAATACACATACACACACACACACACACACACACACATGAAATCTAGCACAAACCAATCCACCATGAGGACAGAATTACTTGCTTTTTCTGAGTATAGTTAATATATTTGAATTCACTATGGAGCTATATATTGTATCTGAAGAATACACAAATACTACACAGTTATTAAAATGGCTATTTGCAAACTCTATTAATGATTCTGGAATTTATTAAGTTTAAAATACAACGGAACTCTAAAGAAAACTGGTACTCTGGTTCTGTAAAGAGAGTTCCTTAATTAAACTACTTAATAGCAATGAGGTAGTCGAGATGAGAAGTTTTTCTCCTCTTAATTTATAACAAGTGCTTATTAATATAATTTCCTGAATAATCATTAAATCTGTAGATACTGATTTTTCTCATCTCTGAGTTCTTAAAATGTATAACATACTCTTTTGTATATTTTTCCTTCCATGTGTTTTCCCAAATTACAGGGAAAAAAATCATTCTTGAGAACCATCCCCTTAATTTTTTATTACATGAATAATCCTTTCACTGTGGAATCGAATGCAGAAAGCTACTTTACACCAGTAGTAGCTAAATGGAGCCAAGCACGAATAGATATTATTCATTATCAAGTTTTGTTGTTGTTGTGGTCTGCTCTTTTTTTGAACTTGGACTTGCTCTTACTTTACTGAAATCGTATACCAACAACAGGGAGATGGCTGATATGGGAGAGGCTAAAAAGTTCAGTCTGTTGGGAGAGGGATTCATTTCAGGCCATCAGTGTTGTTATTCTGCTAAGTGGTGACATAATCCCAAATTCACCTTCCCAAGAGATTGGGTCTCAGGATCTCAGGATCTCTCCCATTTGCTGACTTTACTGCAAAAGAATGCCAGATTCTGCCGTAATTGAGGAAAAAGGTTTTCAGACCAGATTATCATTTCTGAAATGGATCACATAACATATCTGAAAGCGTTAGTATAAACCCTACCTTCTGCCTAGAGATTGTCTTCTTTTCAAATCAATCAATCAATGTATTTTTAAAATCCTGTTTTGCATAGGCACCATATATTGGGTTTTCCATCTATTTTTAATTCCAATAATTATTATTTTCTGAAAGAAAACAATTTAGAGAAAACACCATATTGGATCAATACTTAAAATAATAAGAGGGAAAAGATTTTAAAACTGGTGATAAGTTTATCACTAACTATTTTGCAGTTTTTTTAAAAAAATAATGGCATAAAGCTCCATATATGCTAGAAAGAGGTACATGATATATTTTAAGTGAATAAACCAAATTAAATATGATATACAGAATATGAACCGATCTGGGTTAAAAAAAATGATCTATTCATATATATATATATATATATATATATATATATATATACACACACATACAAATACTCACATGGATATGAATGCAGATATATAGGAATTTTCTGGAGGCAGACAAATAAAATTAATAATGGTGATTTCTGAAGAAATCAGTGACCAAAATTGTGGGGATTTTAATTTTCACTCTATAACCTTCTGAAATATTTGACTATTTCATGCCTGACATACTTTTATTGTTTTAAAAATGTAATGAAAATTTATTGTTTCTACATTTTCTTCTGCAAACTAAAATTTTATTGGTGTATATATTAAAGCATATATCCAATGTATTATGTAGTTTATGTAAAATTTAACCAATTTTGATACATATTAAATATGCTTTACTAAATGTCACATGTAATCACCGAGTGCCCACAAACCACTAAGGAATGTTAGCAACAAACAGAAGCTGGGGTACTGAATGCTAGGTAATGACAGGAAATGCTTGTGAAGGGCCACATTGGAGACTTAAGACCAGCCAAGGTTTGACAGTATCTTTTAGATATTTGGGGTTGGTGAAAACACAAAACACATTTAGTCAAGTTCTATATTTCAAGATAAACTCTTCCCATATGTTTCTGATTCATTTACATGTAATTCATTGAACTGACATATTGAAAGAGTTATTTGATGTATAAGGAGATTTTTGTGCTATAATTATATGTTATACATAAAATGTAAGGCATAATAATTTAGAGCAGAACTTGTGTTCTGCATGTAAGATATTCCAAGCATGTGCTCCTTCCTCATGATTCATTACGCTTGAACAGAGGTGTTGAGTGATTCGTTAAGTCAAACTAAAGTTGAAATTTGTATTTCAATCTGGACACATTAAAAAAAAAAAAAGAAGACAGCTTCTCTGAGCCTCACTTTCCACTATTATCAAATTAATATGATGGTCCTTATTAAGTTTTAGCATCATCATTTCATACAACCTATAAAACTTATTACTATGTTTGCCAATAATGAGCTCCTAGAATTTACATTAGATTTTTAAGTATTTGAAAAAGCAGGGTTCAAATATGCACTTGAAAATATTTTCAAACACGAATTTTCCAATATTATTTCTTTCAAACTAGAGGACAAGGCTTGGTAGAAATCTTATAACCCATTAACCTATGAGCTCTCTTAGAGGATTTATGGATCTTCAGTTATTGTAGTCACTGAAAATGAAATGAAATTTCTCTCTCATTCTTTTTTTTTTTTGGTCATATCTTAACCTCAGAAAGTGCTGCCTACTTCAGGAAATAAAATTGTATTATATTATTTTTTCTTTAATTGTGATTTGGGTGAAAGTTTACAGAGCAAATTCACTTTCAGCAGCTCACATACACTGTCTCATGACATTGACTATAATTTACCACAGTGCAACAGCTCCCCTCCCACTTCCTCACCATAGTTACATCTTCCCTTTGTCCTTCCCTCCATGCACTCCTGCCCCCTGAGCTGTCTCCCTGTGCATCTACAGCCCTTCTATTCTCCCATGATTGTTCTCTCCAAAGAGTGTTTCTATCTAGTGTAAATTTTCACCTCTTAGCCCTGTCTTTTCTTTGGCTGGAATCCACAGGAGTAGGTTCAGTTCCAGATCTGAAGGGCAGCTAGGGGCCATAGTCTCAGTGGTTCCATTAGGCTCTATCAAACCAGCCAACCTGGTCACTTTTTTTTTCTCCAAATGATTTTGAGTTTTGTGCCACATTGTCCTCCCACTCTATCTGGGATCTTCTAAACAGAACCCCCTCTGAGAGGTTGACAGTGGTAGCTGGGCACCATCTAGTTCTTCTAGTCTCATAGTCATATAGGCTGAGGATCTCATGGTGTACCAGTAGCTTGGACTAATTGTTTCCATGAATCTTTGATTTTCTTCACTCTACTTTGCTCTGGACAAGGAGAGATCCATAGTTGCATCTAAACGGATGCTTGCAAGCTTTTAAAATTTCAGTTGTTATTTGCCAAAGTAGGATGTGGAACAATATTTGTGCAGTACGTTATGACAATTGAGCTTTATGTTCCCTGAGACTATGGTCCTGAGCCCACAGGTCAAGCTAATCACTCCCTCTGGGTAGCTGGCTGTGACCAAGAAATGACTACAACCTTGTCCCTTTTCAGCTCTACTATATACTTGGGAATTCTTACAGAACATACCAATACACCTGTAGAAACATTGTCTGCCAACACCATACATGGTCTTGGGCACACTCCCCCCTGCATAGACATACCTAATTATTCAGCCTGTCCACCTATCTATCCACCCATATACCCATGTTTGCCTTCACTGACAATGCAGTACTGTATGTGCAAAAGGGTTCATCTTTGTTGTCTGTACCTTTCTATGTCTTCCTCTTCCTTCATGCCACCATGTTGATCACTCACATTTGGTACATTGCCCTTCTCTTCACTCAAATCAATACTTGTCTCTACTTATCTAACAGTGTTCCCTCCCCTCCTACCCCTGGTAACCAACAAAGAAAATTTCCTTCCATATATAAACCTTTCCTTGATTTTTTATAACAGACTAATACAATATTTGTCCTTCTATGACTGCCTTATTTCACTCAGAATAATGTCCTCCAAATTCATCCACATTATGTGGTGTTCTGCAGATTCTACATTATTCTTTAGGGTTGCATAGTACTCCATTGTGTGTATACACTAGAATTTGGCTATCCATTCTTCTGTTGATGGGCACCTAGGTTGTTTCCATCTTTTGGCTATTGTAAATAGTGCTGCAATGCACATGGGTATGCATATATCTGTTCTTGTCCTAGCTCTCACTTATTTAGGATGTATACCTCGTAATGGGATAGCTGGGTAGAATGGTATTTCTAATTCTAACTTTGTAAGCAATTACCATACTGCTTTCGACAGTGGTTGTACCATTTTACAGTCCCACCAACAGTGTATGAGAATCCCAATCTCTCTGCATCCTTGCTAGCATTTGTTATTTTCTGTCTTGTTGAACTTTGCTACTGGTGCTGGGGCCAGATGGTATCTCATTGTTTTGATTTGCATCTCTCTAATGATTAAAGATTGTGAGCATTTCTTCATATGTTTCTTGGCCGCCTGAATATCCCCTTTAGACATGAAGTGTCTATTCATGTTTTCTGCCCATTTTTTAATTGGATTATTTATCTTTTTATTGTTGAGGTGCTGGAGTTTTCTATAAATTCTAAAGATAAGTCCCTTGTGAGATATGTCATTGCCAAATATTTTTTTCCAAATCTGTAGGATGTCTTTTGACTCTTTTGCAGAAGTCTTTGGAAGCACATAAAAATTTAATTTTAAGAAGGCCCCAATCATCTGGTTTCTCTTCTGCTGTTTGTGCATTTTGGGTTATGCTTGATAGTCCATTTAAGCCATATATTAGGTTCCTAAATTTGCCCCTACTTTATCCTTGAGGAATTTTATAGTTTTAGTTTCACGTTTAAGTCTTTGATCCACCTGGAGTTAATTTTCGTGTGTGATGTGAGGTACAGATCTTGTTTCATTTTTCTGCAAATGGATCTCCAGTTTTGCCAGCACCATTTATTAAACAGACATTCTCTTCCCTATTTAATGTATTTCAGCCCTTTGTCAAAGTTCAGTTGACCGTAGGTCAATGGAACTATTTCTGGGTTGTCAGTTCTGTTCTATTGGTCTGTGTGTTTGTCATTATATCAACACCAGGCAGTTTTGACTATTGTTACTGTATAGAAGGTTTTAAGATCTGGTAGTGTGAGACTTCCTAGTTTGTTCTTCTTCAATAGTGCTTTGCTTATCCAAGGTCTCTTTCCTTTCCTAGAAAATTAGTGATTGTTTTGTCCATATCTTTACAAAATGTTTATGGGATCTGGATTGGGATTACATTGAAGGTATAGACTGCTTTGGGTAGAACTGATATTTTCACAATGTTCAATCTTCCTATCCATGAGCATGGTATGTTCTTCCATTTACATAGATCTCTTATGATCTTTACTTTCTTGAAGTAGTCTTTTATAGTTTTCTTTCTACAGGTGTTTTGTGTCCCTGGTAAGATTTATTCCCAAGTATTTTGGGTTTTTTTGGTAGCTATTGTAAATGATATTGATTTTCTTATTTCTTTTTAAGCAATCTCTTTGTTGATATAGAGGGATCCAACTGATTTTTGGTTGTTGATCTTGTACCCTGCCACAATGCTAAATCTCTCAACAAGTTCCAGTAGATTTTTGACTGAGTATCTTGGGTTTTCTAGGTATAGGATCATATTATCAGCAAATAGGGATAGTTTGACTTCTTTCTTAGCAAATAGATACCTTTGATTTCCCTTTCTTGCCTTGTTGTCCTGGCTAGGACATTCAATACAATGTTGAATAGAAGTGGTGATAGAGGGCATCCTTGTCTGGTTCCTGTTCTCAAGAGGAATGGTTTCAGTCTCTCTACATTGAGAATAATGTCGCTGTTGGTTTTGCTTAATATGCCCTTTATTATGTTGAGAAATGCTCCTTCTATTCTTATTTTCCTGAGAGTTTTGATAAGGAATGGGTGTTTCATTTTATCAAATCCTTTTTTGCATTGACTGATATGATCATGTAGTTCTTTTCTTTGTTTTATTTATGTGGTGGAACATTGATATATTGATTGTTTTTCTACTGTTGAACTATCCTCGCATACCTGATATGAAACCCACTTGGTCATAATGAATTATTTTCTTGATATGTTGTTGGAGTCTATTGCCTAGGATTTTGCTGAAGATTTTTGCATCTATGTTCATGATGGATTGGTCTGTAGTTTTCCTTTTGAGTGATGTCTTTGCCTGGTTTTGGTATCAAGGTTATACTTGCTTCATAAAACGAATTTGGAGGATTCCATCTATGGTTTGGAATAGTTTGAGTAGGATTGATGTCTGTTCTTGTCTGAACATTTTGTAGAATTCTCCAATGAAATCATCTGGGCTAAGACTTTTTTTTGTTGGTAATTTTTTTTATGACCTATTCAATTTCTTCTTTTGTTATGGATCTGTTCAACTTTTCCACCTCAGTCTGTCTTAGTTTAGGTAAGTGGTGTGTTTCTAGAAATCTGTCCATTTTTTCCAGATTTTCAAATTTGTTGGAGTACAGTTCTTCATGGTATCCTGGTATTATCCTTTTTATTTCAGTTGGTTCTGTTGTGATGTTGCCCATTTTGTTTCTTATTCATGTTATTTGTATTCTCTCCCTCTTTTTCTTTGTTAAATTTCCCAGTGCTTTGTCATTTTTTGTGATGTTTTCAAAAAACCCATTTCTAGTTTTGTTGATATTTTCTATTGTCTGTTTTCTGTTTAATTGATTTCTGCTTGAATCTTTGTTATTTCCTTTCTTCTGGTGACTGTAGACCTTTCTTCCTGTTCTTTTTCTAATTGTTGAAAGATGTTGGTTCAAAGTGTTGATTTTGGCTCTTTCTTCTTTTTTGATGTGTGTATTTATCACTATAAATTGGCCTCTCATCACTGCTTTTACTGTGTCCCAAAGATTTTGGTATTTTGTGTTTTCATTCTCGTTTGATTCAATGAACATTTGAATTTCAATTTTATTTCTTCTCTTACCCAGTCTTTCTTAAGGAGGGTGTTGTTCAGTTTCCACATGTTT
>NW_006921615.1:13268303-13287205 GCF_000298275.1 Orycteropus afer afer
GGCACTTGACTGCTAATCAGAAGGCTGGTGGTTCAAATGCACCAGCCACTCCTCAGAAGGAAGATGGGGCAATCTACTTCCTTAGTGATACTGCCTTGGAAATCCAAGGAGGGGTTCCTATGAGTCAGGTCCAACTCGATAGCACATAACAACAACAACTATGACTGCGGAGTCATCTACTTGCTTTTTCAACTCTTTTAAAGTCTGATTTATGTATTTTAAGGCTCTTTCACTGGATCCATGGAAAGTTATTATGGTTATGTCTTTTTGTTCAGTTGATCCTTTAATCATTATATAATGTCCTTCCTTGTCTCGCATGGTAGTTTTTGTCTTAAAGTCAATTTGTTCAGAAATTAATATTGCCACTCCTCTCTTTTTTGGTTGCCATTTGCTTGATACACCTTTTTCCAACCTTTGATTTTAGTCTATTTTTGTCTTTGTCTCTAAGGTGTGTCTCTTGTAAACAGCATATTGATGGGTTATGCTTTCTTATCCAGTCTGCAACTCTCCATCTCTTGAGTGGTTGATTTAATCCATTGACATTCAGTATAATTATCAACAAGTACGAATTAGTTGCTATCATTTTGTTATGTGTTTTTTGATGGTGTTCCTGGTTTCTTTGTTCCATATAATTTTATGTGCTGAGCTCATTATGTTTATGAATCCTGTTATCATTTCCTGTGTTGCTATTGTTTTAGTATTTGCTAAATATTTGCACTTGTCCTCTTTTTCTTATTATTATGATGTGAAGGTTTATAATTTCTCTTTGAGATTATCCTGTGATTTATAATTTTTTCCCTGAGTTTAGAACAGTACATTCTGTCTTGCAACTCTTTTGACTTCTTCACCATTTACAAGTTCTGTAACAACACTATTTTCCCCTCTTTTTGGTTTATAGTTGTCCTCATTTGTCAATTGATGTCTCTGGTTCCCTGTTTATAATCTTGTAAGCTTACTTTACTTAGGATACTTCCATAGCTGAGTTGGTTCCTGGGTTATGTCATCTTGCATGTTAATGGTCAGTTTTTGTTTGCTATTATTGATTCTCTGTTCAAAGGGCTCCCTTTTGTATCTCTTGTAAGTTTGCTCTGGTTTTAACAAATTACCTTAATTTCTGCTTATCTGAAAATCTCCTAATTTCACCACCATATTTGAGGGACAATTTTGCCAGGTTTATAATTCTTGGTTGGAAATTTTTTTCTTTTTGGGTTTTATATATACCATCCCATTGCCTTCTTGCTTGCATGGTTTCTGCTGAGAAATCAAACTCATTCTTATTGGTCATCCTTTGTAAGTAACTTTTCATTTTTCCTGTGCATTTTTCAGGATTCTTTCTTTTTCTTTGGTTTTGGTGAGCTTGATGATGATATGTCTTGGTGATTTTATTTTGGGGTCTATTCTGTTTGGGGTTTGTTTGACTTCCTGAATGGATAGATTCTCATCCTTCACCATATCAGGGAAGTTCTCTTCCAACAAATCTTGGACAGTTTTCTCAGTGGTTTTGTTTTTCTCTTCCTGTTCTGGAATTCCAATGACATGAAGGTTATTCCTTTTGATGGTATCTCATACGAACCTTAGGCTTTCTTCTTTTTGTTTTGATCTTTTTTCTGATTGATCCCTTTCCAAAAAAGTATCCAGGTATTTGTCTTCAATATCATTAATTCTGTCTTTCATTGATTCAGTTCTACTCTTTGCCTTTCAATGTGTTATCTTTTTTGAAAATTTAGTATTAATCTTCTGGATTTCCAGCTGTAGATTTTGTATCATTTCTAATTTTTCCATTTTGTTCTTGTATTTTCTTCCAAATTTGTTCTAGGGTTTTGTCTGTGTTTTCCTTAATTTTGTCAGTGTTTTCCTTGATCTGTCTCTCAATTCTTTGAAGATAGCTAAATACAATTCTTTTGAATTCCTTATCATAAAGTTCCATGCTGCTTCTGCCTCAGGGATGTGTTCTGGGTCTATATCCTGCTCCCTTCTTTCTATCACTTTATCTTGCTTCTTTGTGTGGACTGTGATGGTCCGTTGTCTCTGAGACATTGTGACATTATTGTATTTAGACATCTGTTGACTGTTCATGAAGAACAGTAAGGGAGAGTCAGGCTCTTCTTGGTGGTCATTTATAGTTGTCCAGTTGGTGGAGAAGGAAGTGGTGGCTTTCACTTAGTAAGTGAAGCTGTAGGAGGTTCAGGAGCAGTTGTGTCATATGGACACTTTTATTGTCTCCCACTCAGACAAAAACAATAGAAAAACCATAAAAAATAAAAGAAAGTGGACAAAATACACACTGCATAAACACACAGGAACAATCACCAAAAAAAAAAAAAAAAGGAAAAAGAAAAGATAAGAAAAATTCCTGCAATATCTGGGGTGAGGGCAATAAGATAAAAAAGGAAGAGTAGGAGAAAAATGAAGAAAAAAGTAGGAAAAATGCAAAAAGAAAAAAAGGAATGGGGTTAACCATGAGAAAGAGAAGATTGGAACCAGGAACAGGGAAGAGAGAAAAAGCTGAAAACTGGAACATGGGAAGGGAAGACAAAAGAAGAATAATAAAAATGGACAATAATAGTAATAATAATTTAAAACAGACAAAAAACAAACAAACTAAGGGGAATAAAAAACTGAGCAGGGCGGCGTAGGGTACCCAGGTTCTGCCAGAGCACAGAGACTGGGATGGAATTCCTGCCAGCCCAGAAGGTGGGTGAGAGTGAGGGATGGCTGCACCTCCATTCACCAAGAGGGTATGGGGTATAAGAGTAACAAGGGGAACATCCCACCTTTCTAGTGATTGGCATCTGGAATGTCCTTGTAGTTCCTGGCAACAGAAGCCTACTCTTTAGTTCCTGGAATCTCAGAGAAGGCCAGTGCTTTAAATATCCAAAATGGTCAAACTGCTTGTAAACATCCATAATGGCTGTGCCCTCCAGACAGATAAAAGCCTGCAGCTCAGTCCACCTTCCTCTTTGCTGCTTCCCCTTTTATTCACCAGCCACAAGTGCAGTCCTTCATGCAGTCCCTGCCTAGCAGCACTGATTTTTAGGTTAATTCTTAGGTCCTAACATCATTCAGCAATATCCAAGCTGTCTGTGCCATCAGGATTGCTGTCAGACCACAGCCCTGTATGTCTCCTTTTTTGGTGTTTTCATGCAAATTCTTCTCCTAGTTGGAGTTCAGTCCACTTCTATATCCTTGCCTTCGAAGCTCAGGGCTCCAGGATTATCTTCTGTGTCTGTGTTAATTGGTTCCCCTTTTCTTTGTCGAGGAGAGTCTGTGCAGTCTTTCTGCCTATTCTGCAGTCTTACTGGAACTCCTCTATATTGTCTTTCTTAAGCATTTATAAAGTGAGATTCTAGTCAGTGGTCTCTTATTTAATTTGTTATATATAATTATTATAAGGCTGTATCCTTTCACATCCTTATTCAGTCTATATGCTGAGCAAATAATCCAAGGAGTTTCACTATATGTAGAGAAAGGGAGCATCATGATTGCAGGAAGACTCATAAACAACCTGTGATATGCAGATGACATAAACTTGCTTACTGAAAGTGAAGAGGACTTGAGGCACTTACTGATGAAGATCAGACTACACTTCAACATAAACAAAACAAAAATCCTCACAACTGTACTAACAAGCAATATCATGATAAATGGTGAAAAGATTTAAGATTTAAATAAATAAGATTTATTTTACTTGGATTCACTATCAATGCTCATGGAAGCTGCAGTCAATAATCAAATGATGTAGAGCATTGGGCAAATCTACTGCAATACACCTCTTCAAAGTGTTTAAGAGCCAAGATGTCACTTTGAAGACTAAGGTGCACCTGACTCAAGCCATGGAATTTTAAATAGCTTCATATGCATGTGGGAAGCTCTGATAGTCTATTGCCTAAAGCACTTGACTGCTAATCAGGAGGTTGGTGGTTCAAAGCCACCAGCCACTCCTCGGAAGGAAGATGGAACAATCTACTTCCATAGTGATACTACCTTGGAAACCCAAGGAGGGGTCGCTATGAGTCAGGGCCAACTTGATGGCACATAACAACACAACAACAACATATGCATGTGAGAGCTGGACCATGAATAAGAAAGACTACAGAAGAATTGATTCATTTGAATTGTGTTGGCAAAGAATATTGAATTTACCGTGGACTGCTAGAAGAATGAACAGATCTGTTCTGGTGTAAGTACAGCCAGAATTCTTATTAGAAGTGAGAATGGCTAGACTTGCATCTCTCATACTTTGGTCATATTGTCAGAAGGGAGCAGTCCCTGGAGAAGGATATTAAGCTAGGTAAAGTAGAGAGTCAGCAAAAATGGAGAAGATCTTCAATGAGATGGATTAACAGTGAAGATACGATGCTGGGCTCAAGCATGGCAATGACTCTCAGGATGGCACACCAGACAGTGTTTCATCCTGTTGTACACAGGGTCCTTGTGAGTCAAAACCAACTCAACAACACCTAAGAGAAGCAAGACAACAAACAGCTTTTTAGTGTCTTAGAAGAATTCATTATAAAAATCTTGAAATCAGAAAAGCATAAGAGAAAAAAGAAATCTTAAAATGCAAAAGCATGAAAATGCATTATAACCAAATTGTAATACATCAAATAAGCTGGAAAAGTATGAATTCTGCATTAAAATATTATAAAATTTAATTAGTATCTAATTAAATGGAATTTGAAGGATTGATTTAGAGAGCTTAATGGTAGAAAAAAATAAATTTTCATATAAGTTTAATTTTGGTATTATATTAGAAATTATTTTAGGTATTAAACTCTAACAATATTGGTAATATGAATTGGAAACTAATTCACTATCTTAGAAGTATTTCAAGATTACATATGAAATGTGAAGTAAAAGCTATCTCCATACCCATTTACCTGAAAAAGAGATATATTCAAAAGTTGAATACTTATGCAACTGAGTCACAGTCTGAATGCTTTATTCTTCAAATACATGCATTAGGACTATAGTGTTTAAGATCAACAAAAACACAACTCATATTAACTAAAGCAAAAAAGATGGTTTATTGGAAGGATACTGGTAGAACTCTCTGAGCCTTTTATCTCCATTTTTCTTCTTGCCTGACCATCATTCTATCATATTAATTGTCTTTCAGGGCATTAGTTCCAGGAACTCTGAACTTAGGCCCTTACCTCTTCATGACCAGAAGAGAAGAGACATCTCTCCTACCTCTAGTTTGAAATATCTTGGGACAAGAATTCTGATGGAGCCAGCTTGCATCAGATGCTTATTTCTTAATCACTGTGACCAGTGAAGTGGTCATTCCCACTAGTAAATAATGTTAGGGTTTTAGGTGCTCTTGTGTTGACTTCAACTCATAGTGACCCCATGTGACAGAGTAGAACAGCCCCAACGTGTTTTCTAGGCTGCAATCTTTGCCAGGGCAAATTGCCAGGTCTTCCTACCATGGGGATGCTGAGTGGGTTTGAATTACCAACCTTTCAGTTCACAATTGAGTTTGTGCCATCAGAGTTCCTTGAGTAATAATAATAGCCAATAGCCAACAGTTACTAGGTATCAGGCACTGTGAAAAACATTTTACATGGATTATTTAATCATTCTGATGGTTCCATTAATTGGATGTTATTATTATTCCTAATTTACAAATTAAAAAAAAAAAAAAAAACTGACACAGAGAAAGGAAGTGACTTACCTAAGGCCATACAGCTGAGAAATGCTGGACCAGGGAAATATGGATCCAGGGGGAAGGCAATGACAGTGGACTTGATTCTGACAAGGAGATTAGGCTTTCAAATTATTGCAGTACTGCTATGGATTGCATGGTGTCTCTAAAAAGGATATATTGAAGTTCTAACCACAGGAACCTATGAACATGACCTTGTTTTGAAAATAACATCTTTAAAGTTGTAATCAGTTAACATGACATCATATCAGAGTAGGGTGTGTCCTAACCCAATATGAGTAAAAAGAACAAACCATACTCACTGCTGCAAAATCAAATCCAACTTATGGCACCCCCTCTTTGGTTTTCCAAGGCAGTATCACTATGGAAGTAGATTGCCCAATCTTCCTTCTGAAGAGTGGCTGGTGCATTTGAACCACCAGCCTTCTAGTTAGCAGTCAAGTGACTTAGGCACTACACCATCAGAGCTCCTCCAATATGAGTGGTATCTTATAAATGAGGAAAAGACACAGAGAGAGACAAGCAGGAAGTATGGCAATGTGAAGAGACATCTATCTATAAGCTAAGGAACACTGTGTGCTGCCAGAAGCTGGAAGAGACAAGAAAGGACTTTCCCCTAGAGCCTACAGAAGGAGTATGACTTGCTGATACATTTATTTAGACTTTGTATTTCCAGAACTGCTAAACAATAAGTTTCTGTTATTACAAGCCACCTAGTTTGTGGTATTTTGTTATGGCCACCAATGAAACTATGCAAAATTTACAGCAAAAATCAAATCAAATGACTCTCAGAAATCCATCCAACTACAGTAACCATCTACTTGTTTATGACCCCATGGAATTTGAGAGTAAGTGAGGGACTGACAAATTCACATTTCTCCTCTCACTTCTCCTCAATTACATATTTATTCAGTGAAAATAATCACAATACCACTTGTTGCTAGTTAGGTGCCATCAAGCAGGTTCCAACTCACAGTGACCCTATGTACAACAAAAAGAAATACTGCCCAGTCCTACACCATCCTCACAATCATTGCTATGCTCAAGCCCATTGTTGCAGCCACTGTGTCAATCCATCTCACTAAGGGGCTTCTTCTCTTTCACTGACCCTCTACTTTACCAAGCATGATGTCCATCTCAAGGGACCGGGCCCTCCTAATAACATGTCCAAAGTAGGTGAGAAAAAGTTTCACCATTCTCATTTCTAAGCAGCATTCCAGCTGTACTTCCAAGACAGATTTTTTCATTCTTCTGGCAGTCCATGGTATTTTGGACTAACATGAATACATATGATGTACCCATGTTTTCAATATTCTTCACTAACACCTTAATTAAAAGGTAACAATTATTTGGTCTTCTTTATTCATTGTCCAGCTTTCACATGCATATGAGGTAATTGTAGATACCACGACTTGAGTCAGACTAGCTCTATTCAATTTATTTTTCTTGCCTTGTCTTTCTTCCCCTCTCCTTCTTTCTTCTTCAATAGCTTTACATTTTCCTAAGTGCTTGAAAGCTGTGACTCTGCAGCATGCTATGCGTTCTTCTGTCAGACTTGAGTTGAGTGAATGATTGGACAATATATTTTAACGAAGGTATAAACATATAGGGGATGTGACAGCCATTTGAGATTGTGTGTGTGTGAAGAGAAGTGTGGAGTTTCTCTTGGGAGAAAAGGATGGCACACAGAAAGATAGTGGCCTGAAGTCAATTTTCCTTTTATACAATTCTTTATATAAGCAGCTCTAAAGGCTGGAGATTTGAGTCCACCAGAGGCACGTCAGGGAAAAAAAAAAAAAAAATTCCTGGCAATTTACAACCAAAAGCCAGCCACTGAAAACATTTTGGAGCACAGTTCTACTCTGACACACATAGCGTGTGTGTCATGGAGACTCCAGTCTCCATGAATTTTAATTGACTGGATGGCAAGTAGTTTAACAGCTTAATAAAAGGGAAGTAAGCTAACATTTATTTGGTGACTTCTATGTACCAAATGATCATAAAATAAGCATTAACTCAATTGTTTATAAGCCTCCATATGAGGAAAGTCTTACTATCTCTGTTTTATAGATAAAATATATTGAAGCTAAGAGAGGTTAAGTAACTTGTCCAGGTTAAACTGCTAGAATATGGACACATTAGATCTTTAAACATAGAGTTGACTCCAAAATGTATGTGGTTTTGTTTTGTCTTGTTTTCTTACTATAACAATCTGACACAGCAATTAACACTTGGATTCTGATAAGAAAGAAGAAAACTAAAATTCCAGGCAAACAATCTTCAAGGGAAACATTAAAATAGATTTTAAGTTAACTATGCTAATTCAAATAGTTCTTACTTTCAACTACAGTTCGTTCATTTGTTTTTTAATGGGACTAAGCAAACTTCAAAGGAGCCCTGGTGGCACAGTGGTTAAGCATTCAGCTGCTAATCAAAAGATCTGAGGTTTGATCCCATCTACCACTCCATGGGGGAGCTCTGGTAGCATAGTGGCTAAGGCACTTGACTGCTCACCAGAAGGCTGGCGGTTCAAACCCACCAGCCACTCCTCGGAAGGAAGGTTGGGCAATCCTACTTCCATAGTGATACTGCCTCGGAAACCCAAGGAGGGGTCGCTATGAGTCAGGGCTGACTCAACGGCACATAACAACAACAACAACCACTCCATGGGAGAAAGATATGGAAATCTCCTTCAGTAAAGATTGAGCTTTGAAACCCCTATGGAGTAGTTCTGCTCTGTCCTACAGGGTCTCTTTAAGTCAACTAGATAGCAATGAGTTTTTAAGAAAGCTTTGGGAATAATGGATTGTCAAATGGAGATGCATTCTGAGGATTAAAGTTTCAGTTTACCACGTGTCTTAGTTTCTTCCAACAAAACAAACTCACTGCCGTTGAGCCGTTTTCCAACTCATAGCAACCCCTCCTTTAGTTTCCTCTTTAGATTTCTGGGCCAGTTGGCAGTTCAAACCCACCAGCCACTCCTCGGAAGGAAGTTTGGGCAATCTTTCTTCCGTAGAGATACTGCCTCGGAAACCCAAGGAGGGGTCGCTATGAGTCGGGCCGACTCCACGGCAAACAACAACAACATCTCTACAGAAGTACATTGCCTAGTCTTCCTTCCAAGGAATACGGGTGGGTTTGAACCACCAGCCTTCTGGTTAGCAGTCACATGCCTTAGGCATTGCGCCACCAGAGCTCCTTAGTGCTGCTATAATAGAAATAGCATGATTAGCTGGCTTTAACAAACAGAAATTGATTTTTCTCACTATGTAAGAGGCTAGAAATCTGAATTCAGGACACCAGCTCTCAGAGAAGGCTTCCTTTCTCTACTGGCTCTGGGGAAAATCCTTTTCTCTTCCAGCTTCTGATCTTTGGTTCCTTGTCAGTCTTCACATGACACCTATCCTCCCCATTTTCCTGCATGCTGTCCCTTTTATATTTCAAAAATGTTTGGTTTAAGACGTCTGATGGTGTAGTGCTTAGGACATTTGGCTGCTAACCAGAAGGTCAGTTGTTCTAACCAGCAGCTGCTCTGAGAAAGAAAGATGAGGCAGTCTGTTTCCATAAAACATCTACAGCCTTGGAAACCCAATGGAAGTTGCTTTGAATCAGAATCAACTTGATGGCAGCAAGTTTGGTTTTTGGTTTAGCTACACTGATAAAGTCTCATTGACATAACAAAGGCAAGTCTATTCGTAAATGACATTATATCCATGGGTTATGATTTATAACATGTATTTTTTGGGGACACAGTTGAATCCAAAACACCATATATAAGAAAAACAAAACTTACATTTCACATAGGCAGAGGTTTTACACCTCAACAATTTTTGCTAGTTGTTTAAACCAAAGGGGTTTTCCCAGGTTGCTGACTGATGCCCTATGTTCTTGCTAAGGCTAACTCATCCCAAAAGGTTTCTCACCAACTTGAAGAGAGAGCAGACAGAAGCAAAATTCCAAATAACTAAGGACAGTCTAAAGCACCTGATGCTTGATAAACAGGGAATTTCACTTTAAAATGAAGGCACAAAGTCTTTTTCCTGGCAATTTGGAAAGATTTGCACCACACTGACAGCCCATTATGCTGCAACTGTGTTCTGTTGGATACTCATTTATTTTAATCCAAGTTTGCTTCATCCTGACACTTTGTTGACTGTTCCTTGGTGAGCGGTCTATAATCTAAACTTTAAAGGAGGATTAAGCTTCATGATATGTACCTAACCAAGCCTTGTCAAAGGCTCTGGTGACATAGTACCTAAGGCATTTGACTGCTAACCAGATAGGAGGTTCAAACTCACCAGACACTCTGTAGAAGAAAGACCAAGCAAGGATTGTCATGCGTTATCCTATATAATTTGTTACCTGGGGCGGGGGGTGGGGGGGAACTCCCTTTAATTTGGGCCTCCCTGTTACTTTTTAATGAGATTGTCTGTGGATTTTTTTTTTTCTTTTTCAGTTCTTTTGTATGATCTGAAACTGTCATTTAAATAGAAATAGGAGTTAGAGTATAATATTTAGATAATGTATTTTGATTGTGGTTGCTATGCACACATTAATAATAATGCACATAGTTTGCCTTCCCTCTTTTTATCTCTGAAATACCTTGAGTAGTAAGTAGGCCAACAAAAAATGATTGCAACTCTGCTAGCCATATTTGGGCCACCATACTGGTTTTCAATATCTCTTTGAAAATAACTTACATGTTTAATGGAAAAAACCTGCTTATCTCTTCTGCTTGACTCTTACAACCCTGATGTAAGTAAAATATATAACTATGTTTTGGAAACTTTTTAATGTTAATTGTTCATTTATCAAAAGAGATAGAAGAGATCAGTAAATATTTGACAGAGAGAAGTTTTTGATTTTGAGTAATTGCCTCTCAATAAAATTCATTAATGGATTCAGAATTCTCATGGAATCCTAAATGCACCAGTTTCTCATTTTTGTCCAAACAACTCCTTTTCATCCTATTATATTATGTCCATTCCTTCTTGTTTTATTTTCTTTTGTCCAAACAGAAACTTTGTGTTGTACAGATTCAAAAAAAGTCATGTGCTTCAGTGAATGCTGGACCCTTCCCAGTCTCAGGGGTTCCGTCATGACTGGTTTTAGCTAATTTGTGTGATCCATTCCCCTTCCAGTGATTGATCTAGGAGTGAGCAGCTGACCCAATCTGGATATAATATATCCAGGGAGATCATATGGGAAATGATTCCTGGTTTCCAGAAAATGGTTCAAAGAAGAAATAGCTCCTCACCTGAAAGGGAGACAGGAGAGATGAATAAAGATGCTGGGGAGTGAGGGAAATGGAGAGTGGGGGCCAGGGCAGTCTGCCCTCTTCAGAGCACCTGGCAGCCCTGAGAGAGGTGGTAAAAGAGATGGAAAAAATGCAAGCAATAATGCGAGCCCAGCTGACATGCAGGTACAAGAGAACAGAATAAGGCCAGTGTACCTAGACTTGGGAAACACTGGATAACACAAGCAGTGAAGCACTCCACTAGCCACCAGAAGTCTGGCAGGTCATACCCTCTCAGAGGTACCTTGGAAGACAGCTTTGGCTATGTGTTTCTGAAAGGTCATAGCCTTGAGAACCCTGTGGCTCAGTTCTACTCTGCACAACTGGGTTGCCATTAGTCAGAACTGACTTCATGGCAACTAATAACACCACCATCATCCAGATTTGAGAAAATGTGAGGATTAGATCACTGCCTGAGATTGAGCTAGAGAAGTAAGTATCCAGATGTGGAGAACATCACAGGAGTGAACATTTTTGCTATTTTCTATTAGATAAAGAAAATAGTGTTTATTATAATAAAGTAAATTCTGGAAAGGGTAGTAAATTAATAAAATTTTATATACTTAAAGATGTAAATATTTCAAATACATATGGAATAGTTTACTTTGTTTCCTGATTAAATGATTCATATATTAATAAGAATAAAACAAACAAACAAACAAAAAAACTCACATTTTTGACCCAATGATTTCAATTCTAGGAATCTAGTTTAAGGAAGTAATCTGAGATGTGGTACAAGATTATGTACAAGGATGTTTATCACAGGATTATTTATGTTAATAAGAACAGGAAACAAAGTATCCAACAATAATGGAAAAGTTTTAGCTAAATCATAGAACATTCTTCTGATTAAATATTAGGGAGCCAGTAAGATTATATATTTAAAGAGTATTTCATGTCATGAGAAAATGATCATAATACAAACGTTAGGTGGAGAGAAAAAAAAAACGCATCATGCCGAACTAAGTGAATGGTACAATCCCGATTTTGGAAAAAGACAATATAAGTGAGAACACATTTATATGGGTACTCACAACCCACAAACATATACATACATACATACACACACATACAATGAAAAAATGGCCAGAATTAAAAATTCAATGTATCAACAATATTTATACCTAGGTAGCTAGCAATTGTTGTTGTTGTTGTTATGTGCCGTCAAGTCAAACCCGACTCATAGCGACCCCTCCTTGGGTTTCCAAGGCAGTATCACTACGGAAGTGGGATTGCCCAACCTTCCTTCCGAGGAGTGGCTGGTAGGTTTGAACCGCCCAGCCATCTGGTTAGCAGGCAAGTGTCTTAGCCACTATGCTACCAGAGCTCCCAGCTAGCAATAGGTAATTTTATTGTATATGAACAGGTAAACATGGATTGCTTTCACATGATAAAAATAATTATTAACAAATAATAATACAAAAACTAAAAGTAGTTCAAAATTTAATTTCAGAAAGACTTTAGAAAAAGTAATATAATATGGACAAGGAGAAAATATTGCAGTCTCAGGAAATAGCAAGCAATATTAGGGAACAAATCATAATATAGATCAAATTTGGAAAATGTCCCCATGGCAATAGAAAACAGTATGTTGTAAATCTTTGTTAATAATTAAGTCACAGTTAACTGAATAAAGATGTTACATATCTGCCTAAGGTTCTTTGATACATAATAGGTCAACCAATTGATATTCTTGAGGGGTAACAACAGTAGAGCCTATTTTGCAAGGCTATTGTGAAGATTTAATGAGTTAGTATAGACACATTTTTTAGTTAGAACAGTGTCTAACATACAATAAACACTAAATGTGTGTTACATACCATTCTTATCTCTACCATTATTGCTGCTGTTGTTGTTAAGATCTGAAAGGTGCCCAGATAGATCACTCTAAATTTCTGCAAAATTAGTTATAATTTGCTGACAAAATAATTTACCTGTAATTTCACTTTTTTTTTTTTCAATTATGTGGTTTCCATTTACTTTTGAATAGAATGATCCATTTTGTTCACCAGATAAATTGATTTATTTAAGGTGAAACATATAGGAAACTCCTACTTACTGTATGTTTTTCTGCTGATGAAGACGAAATAAAATTTAAACTACTAATTTTTTGAGTTAGTCATTAACATCTGACCTTCTTATCTAAGAGATAACCTTCTCTTTGCAATGTCTTTTGCTAGTGGAGAGTATTGACGTCATCTCAAATCGAGGCTTGATGCCTAAACATCTTCCTACAGAACTGAACTTTAACTTCTAAGAATCAAATTTCTATTTGTAAGTACCTAAGAAATATGAATCACTTTTCACTTCACTGAATGACACAGATCTTGAGGTCTTTGAGATACAACATTCAAGCAATAACAAGTCACTTTCACATTTTTGAAAGCAACCACTTGCCACTTGACTGAAGCAAGTAGAGGGAGTTAACCCATCATTTCCTTTCTGCTTTCAGTATGAATGAAATCAGTACCATATAATGTCTTGTAGGTCTAAAGAAAATTCTAACTAATTTCCTACATGAAGCAAAAATGTCAGGAAATAATTCATATTTTTTTGTAGAATTGTTTTTGATAAACTTTTATTAATTGACACTGAAAAAAAGGACTTTGCTAACATGGAAATACTTCAATGAATTCAGAAATTGTTTGATCTAAAAATATCTTAAAACCTTTACTTTGAGTGAGCCTTAAAAAGCAGCACTTTAAAACTCTTAAATTTTTTTTCCAGGGGAAAAGAGAAGCAAATGGACAATACGGAGTATACAAATGTGTTAAGCTCTGTTCTAAGTACTTATTTGCTATTTTTGTTTAGTAAGCAAATTATACTATTTATTGCTTATAATATACACAAATAGATCATAAAATAAATGGTGTTTCAAAATCTATTTATATAGTACTAGAAAACTGGTCATTTTTTATTTTAAAAACATCCAAAAATATCAGTGCTGCTCTCTAAGCCTATACCTTACTTTGTGCTAACCCTAATTCTCGTTTGCATTAGAGAGTCTGGATGTGTTCTGTGACATTTACACAATCAACACAGCTGTACTTCTGAGAAGGAAAGCCTAATTTACCTGAAATCTGTCCAGAACCATTTGTTGCAAGTCCTTAGATAATTCTGTGAAGATACTATAACTATATGAAATAGTCATCAAACACATTTGTCTAGAAGTAATCAAAGGCTGTTAAGGCTTTAAGTAGCTAAGACATCATCTTTTCTAATCCTGCTCTTAAATACTGGGGGGCTGGCTGTGGTCCAGAATGATAATATATACTGAGAACCAATGATAGGATTGGGACTAAATCCAAAATTTTCTGACTCTATTTCTGATAATAAATTTAGTATTCTTAAGTGTACTTGTATTAATACATAATATCAAATGTTCAAAAAAGGTAAGTAAATAGACAAAATACAACACAAGGTAAGGAGAAAAAAAAATCTGTGAATAGAAGTCAGGTTCCAATTTTAAATAATTTGGAAAAATACATCACATGCAAAGAAGATGTGAGCGAGTTTGAAATGCAGCTATCTGGGGCAATACCTAATAGAGTGGTTGTAAGGCAGTCGCATGCTTGATATGTTTGAGAAATGTTAAGGAGGACAGTGCGACTGAAGAGGAACAATAAAAGGAGAGTGTAATAGCAGATGAAGTGGAAAAGGTAATGTGATCCAGAACACATAGGGGCTTCTAGGCAATTATAAAGCCTCTGACTTTTACTCTGAGTAAAATGGGAATATTATGGAGTATTGTGAGCAAAAAAATATAGTATCTCTTGTGTTTAAAAGGATTACTCCAGGACCTTTGTTCAAATTAAACTGTAGTGGAGAAAGATTAGAAGCACAGTATGTTAGTAGGCAAGTAATGTAGGCAAGAGATGGTGGTAGAACAGACAAGATGGTAGCTAGGAACATGCTAAGAAGTTGTTAGATTCTGAATGTATTCTGAAGATAAAGCCAACATGATCTTCTGATAAGTTGTTTTTGGAGATGAGAGAAAGAGAGGGGTCAAGGATGTCTCTGAGGATTTTGACTAGGAAACTACAAAACTACAAAGATGGAGTTTTCTTCAATTTATATGGGGAAGTTTGTGGATGAAACAGGTTTGATAAGGAAGATTGCAAGTTCAATTTTTTATATATTGACTTTGAAGTGCCTATTAGACATCCAAATGAAAATAGTCTGTCTGGAGTTTGGGAGAGAGATCTGGCCCGGAGATCAAAAGTGGGGCCTCAAATGCATATGGATATACTTTAAAATACAGAACTGGATGAGAATGGTACAAATATGAGTTGATACTGAGAAAAGGAGAACCAAGGACTGAGTTGTGAATCACTGGGTCCAAGAGCAAAGAAGGAAATAGCAAATATATTTAAGAAGGATGAGTTGTCTTGGAAGCCAACTGAAAAAAATGTGTCAAAGAGAAGTGAGTGATCAACTACTTCAAATAATGCTAAGAGACTGAGTTAGATTAGAACTAAGCTTTGACTTTTTTTTTTTTTTAAAAAAAGAAGGATGACAACACATATACATCTCAGTTTGCCAAGAATAGTTCCAAGCAATGTATGTTGCTCTCAAAAGTGTACTTCTTTGGCTAAGTAATCATGTAGTTAACACTAATCACTGAAGTGTATTAATAATTTAATTAATGTATTAATTAAAATGGGAGAAGGGGTATAGGTGATACTAAATCAAATGATGGAGGCCTGAATTGTGCTACTGGGGATTATTATGAGTTGGATTGGAGATATGATTGCATTGCTGTTATATGTGAGAAAAGATGTATGTTGTGGATATGGCCCACATTTTGTAATTTTCTTTTTTTAAGTCTGAGTAATGCCACTCACTGAAATGAAAAACACATAAGGAAAAAAAAAAAAAACTGTATGAAAATTCAGAGACGATTGCCAGTTTTGTGAAGGAAGTAGATATAGAGAAAAAATTATATAAATAAGGTCTCAAGTGAAATGGGTTAGAGATAAGAACTGGAAGTCAGAACTAAGAGATGAAACACAGGAACATTGTGCTGAGCAGAAAGAGAAGTGACCAAGAACAGCTCTCTATGGTACAATGATATTTAAAGGATAAAGTAAAGCTGGAGAAGAATGATTGAAAAGGTATATAATAAACCAGGTGAGTAGTGTTCCCCAAGGTAAAGGAGGAGATTGTAAAGGAGGAGATTGTCAAAGCAGATATTTCTGAAACCAGTGCCCTCAATAACTCAGTTCCTCAGTAACTATAATCCCCACAATGGGGGAGGATATCCAAACTCACTGTCATGAGTTGATTCTGAGTCATAGTGACCCCCTTTGGGTTTCCAAAGCGGTAACTCTTTACAGAAATAGATTGCCTATTCTTTTTCTGTGGAGTCACTGGTGGGTTTGAACAGCCAGCCTTCTGGGTAGCAGTCAAATGACTGAGGCACTATGCCACTCGAGCTCCTTGGGTGATATATAGCTCCTTAAACATGGTGCTAACCCAGTAAATCACTCCAGACTTCTACTCTATAATCTGAATTTATTTCTTTTCTGTCACTGTCTTCATTTTCTGTCATATAGTGTCATTTCTGATATCCATCTTTCTGATGAGCTATTTTAGATTGAGGTTTCAAATGGATTATTCACTGCTTAATCTCAGCTTTCCAGCTACCTAGTTCATATCTTACTCTGCTACATAATCTCAGTTTCTCAGGCAAGTCCCTTTAGCTCCCAGCCAAAATTTCCAGAACCACATCCTGAATAGATTACCTAGAGCCAATTGGTCTCAAAGAAAGTGAAATAAGGTAAGAAAAATACAATCTCCATTGTTTTTTCTTACTCTACATCCTGAGTTCCTCAGGTGGTGTAGTTTTGCATAACAAATTGCTCTGAAAATTAATGGCTTAAAATAGTTGTTGTTAGGTGCCATGGAGTCAGTGTCCACTCATAATGACCCTATGTCCAACAGGTCAAAACACTGCCATGTCCTGACAAATCTTCACAATTGACGACTGTTGTTATACTTGAGCTCATCACTGCAGCCAGTGCATCAATCCATCTCATTAAAGGTCTTCCTCTTTTTTGACGACCTTTACTTTACCCAGCATGATGCCCTTCTCCAAGGACTGGCCATTCCTGATGACATCACCAAAGTATGAGAGAAAAAGTTTAGCCATTCTCACTTCCAAGGAGCTTTGTGGATGTCCTACTTCCAAGACAGATTTGTTTGTTCTTCTGGTAGTCCATGGTATACTCAATATTCTTCACCAACACATATTTCAAATGTGTCAATTCTTCTCAATTTTCCTTATTCATTGTCAAGCTTTCACATGCATATGAATCCACTGAAAAGACAATGGCTTGGGTCAAAAAACAAAACAAAACAAAACAAAAAAATGCACTGCCACAGAGTTGATTCTGACTCAGAGTGACCCCCTATGGGTTTCCAAGGAGGTAAATCTTTACAGAAATAGATTGCCAGTCTTCCTTCTGTGGAATGGCTGGTGAGTTTGAACCATCATCCTTCTGGTTAGCAGTCAAATGTCTTAGGCACTGTGCCGCCAGAGCTCCTTATGGTTTGGGTCAGGCATACTTTAATCTTCAAAGTCACAACTTTGCTCTTTAACACTTTGAAGAGGTCTTTTGCAGCAGATATGCCCAATGCAATGAGTCCTTTGATTTCTTGACTGCTCCTTCCATGTGTGTTCATTGTGGACCCAAGTAATAAGAAATTCTTAACAACTTCAATCTTTTCTCCATTTATCATGACATACAGTAATATGTCTACATACTACTGTTACCATTTTTGAATTATTTTTGCAAAGTTTCTCCAAAACTTAATGGCTTAAAACAGCTGGTTATTGGTCCAGTTGTGAAGCTTTTTGTTTTCTTTATGTTGAGGTGTAATCCATACTGCAGACTGTAGTCTTTGATCTTCACCAGTAAGTGCTTCAAGTCATCTTCACTTTCAACAAGCAAAGTTGTATCATCTGCATATCACAGATTGTTAATGAGTCTTCCTCCAATCCTGATGCTGTGTTCTTCTTCATATGGTACAGCTTCTCATATTATTTGCTCAGCATACAGATTAAATGAGTATGGTGAAAGGATATAACCCTGACACACAGGTTTCCTGATTTTAAGTCATGCGGTATTTCGTTGTTTTGTTCTAATGGTTGCTCCTTCGTCTATGTACAGGTTCTCCACTAGTACAATTAAGTGTTCTAGACTTCCTATTCTTCACAATGTAATCCATAATTTGTTATGATTGACATAGTTGAATGTCTTTGTATAGTTAATAAAACACAAGTAAATATCTTTATGGTATTTTCTGCTTTCAGCCAATATCCATCTGCCATCAGGAATTATATCCCTTGTTTTATATCCTCTTCTGAATCCAGCTTGAATTTCTGTCAGTTTCTTGTCTACATACTACTGTAACCATTTTTGAATTATTTTTGGCAAAGTTTCTCCAAAACTTAATGGCTTAAAACAGTAAGCATTTGTTATCTCACAGCTTCTGTATGTCAGAGTTTAGGTACCACCTACCTTGAAACGTCTGACTAAAGGTTTCTCATGAGGTTTTAACTAGTTGTCGACTGGACTTGAAGTTTCATCTGAAAGTTTGACTAGAAGAGGGTTGTCTTGCAAGATACGTAAGTGTTTGAGGATTTAGTTCCTTATGAGCTGTTGATTGCAGGCCTCTCCATAGAACAGCTAACAACGTGGTTGCTTAGAGTGAGCAAACATAAAATTAAGAGGGGGCAAGTGAGATCCTTTTGTAACGTGAAATGAGGTGATATCCCATCACTTTTGCTGTCTTCTATTTCTTGAAAGCAAGTTAGTAGGTCCACCCAATACTCAGAGAGAGAGGATTATACATGCACGTGAGTACCAAGATGCAGTAATTGAGAGCCATCTTTGAAGCTGCCTACCATAGTCAGTTCTTAGGCTTTAGCCTTTT
>NW_006921615.1:13291525-13304164 GCF_000298275.1 Orycteropus afer afer
GATCAGAAATTAGTATTGCCACTCCTGCTCTCTTACAGGTGCCATTTGTCCCCACTTACTTTTAAGCTCAAACTTTCATCATTAATATATCCTGAACAAAATCAAATGCTTGATTTCCCCTTCCTCTATAAGCCAAGTTTTTTTTTTTTCTTTCCTTGTTTCCTTCCTCCCTTCCTCCCTCCCTCCACCTCCCTCCTTATCTTCCTCCCTTTCTCCTCCCTTTCTCTCTCTTTCTCCTTTTTGGTAAGCTTTTCTAACCTGGTAAATGACATCTCCATCTACCCAATTTTCCAGGCTATGTAATAGAAAGGGAGCTCTGGTAGCATAGTGCCTAAGGCACTTGACTGCTAACCAGAAGGCTGGTGGTTCAAACCCATCAGCCACTTCTCGGAAGGAAGATGGGGCAATCTACTTCCGCAGTGATACTGCCTCAGAAACCCAAGGAGATGTCGCTATGAGTTGGGTCCAACTCGATGGCACATAACAACAACAATGTAACAGAAAATTGTTCTTAATATTTCTTGATAGTTCTTTACCTATTACATCCATTCTATTACTAAATACCATCAAATTAGTATTCCAAAATTATCATTTTATTCCTGGATGATTACAAGAGCATCTCAACATGTTTGTATGATTCTATTCTTGCTCTGTCGCAATCTATTCTCATCCAGTAAACAGATTAGTCATTTAGCAATGTAAATAATGGCTTATCTCAACCCTTCTAAACCTTTCAAAGGCTTACCATTGCTCTGCATAGTCTTGCTTGATCTGTTCTATGCCTGCTAGTCAACCTTATCTCAAGCAGATTTCCCTCTTTTTGAGTTCCAGCTATACCTGGCCTTCTTTTAACTCCTGGAATTTTTCTGCTTAGAAGACATTTTCTGAAACCTTTTGCCTGACTAGTTCCTATTCAACCTTCAGCTCTCAATCTATATATTGCTTTCTCAGAGATGTCTTCCAGGATAACTCAATATTATTCATTTTAATTCTCAGTTTACTTCCTTCATAGCAGTTATAATTTGTAAGTTCCTAGTGAAAAGGTACTAAGTCTATTTGGTTCTCCCCCTATTAATATCTAGCTAGCATTGTGTCCATGGGAACAGGGATAGTCAGTGGTAGAATTCTTATCTTCCTTGCAGGAAACTCTCATTCTGTTCCTTGCCAATCAACTCAAGCAGAGGCACCATCATCTGTTGGTGAAGACTTGCATGTTGCTATGATGCTGAACAGGATTCAGTGAAGCTTCCAGGCTAAGGTAGAGTAGGAAGAAAGGCCTGGTGACCTATGTCCAAATATCAGCCAATGAAACCTCTGATACACAACATGCATTGGGTCTCTGTAAGTCAGAGACCAACTCTACGGAGCTACAACAACAATGGCACTGTGCCCAACATACAACACTCTGTAACTAACTTTTTAAACAAATAGAAATACATTCAAATAGTACATCCAAATATCCTGAAAACGTTTATCTCTGATATTTTTAACTGTACAAACTCCCTCATAATTTTTTTCTTATTTAGGCTTTCAATATTATGTTGAAATATGAACATTATTTTTTTTGGGAAAGATTTTAGAGAAATTTCCTAGAAAAAAAAATCAATGTATAATTATTAATACTTTACTATGAAACAACAGTGATTAACACTGCGGTATTGCCACAGGAACGAATAGGTAAGTGGAACAGAATAGAGAGTTCAGAAATAGACCCTCACTAATATAGTCAATCTTTGACAAAAAAGAGCAAAGACAATTAAGTGAAGAACCGACAGTCTTCGCAACAAATGGTGCTGGGACAACTGGGTATCCACATGCAAATAAAAAAATTTAGATGTTTATATCACAAAAATTTAATTCAAAATTGAACATTGTCCTAAATATAAGACACAAAACTATATAACATCTAGAAGGTAACACAGGAGAAAATCTCCGTGACTTTAGGTTTGGCAATGACTTTCACATACAACACCAAAAGTACAATTCAGAAAATAAATGTTGATAACTTGGACGTCATTACAATTATTAATCTTTAGTGACATTGTGAAGAGTTTCCTTGATGACAGTAACACCTAGATGGGCTTTGCTTAATCATAAGAGATTCCTTAAGTATCTCTTTTTGAGGATTTTTGAAGGTTTGGAGGCCTGGGAAAAACATATTCATCTCTCCTGGAAAGAAGAACTGGCTTCAGGTTTTCTCACTGGCAATAACCCAGTTGCACATATATCATTAGGAGAAAAGAAAAGAAAAGAAAAAGCTGTGAAAAGACCCATCTGACACCCACATTGAGATTGTAATATCCCAACTAATGTTTCTGTTTCTGTTCACAACTTTTATGAACTTCAGAAAAGAAGCAATTATGGATGAATCACCGTGCCAGGAACATTCAAGTAAAAGTTGAAAGAATCAGGTAGCATGTACTACTTTGGTGTGAACAGTGTGAGTTATGTTTCATAAATAATAAAACTATAGAATATACACAAAAAGAAGTGAAAATTATTAGTCCTCTGTGACCCAGGAAAAGGTGAGGAGGATGCATGTGGGTGGGGAGATGGGTTGTGAACAATTATGTAAAGCGACTGCACATTATTTTCTGCCAGAAAAACTCTTTTTATAGTGTATTAAACAGAGAGGCAGTTTAGTGGATAAGGTATTTGGCTGTTAACCAGAAAGAAGTTCAGTGGTTCAAACCCACCAGGTGTTTTGCAGAAGGAAGACGGGATAATCTACTTCTGGAAATATTTATAGCCTTGGAAACCCTATTAAGGTTGCTATGAGTTGGAATCAACTCAATGGCAATGAGTATTTATTTATTTTTTTTTCACTCTGTAGAGGGGATTAAGGTAAATTATGCCACTTCTTTTTAATTTAAAATTGAACAATTTTATTCTAAAAGAAAATGTTTTTTTTGTTTTGTTTTGTTTTGTTTTTCAGGCCTCATAGTTATCTAGGTCTGAAGAAAAAAAAATGCTCTGGTAGCGTAGTGGCTAAGGCACTTGACTGCTAACCAGAAGGCTGGTGGTTCAAACTCACCAGCCACTCCTTGGAAGGAAGATGGGGCAATCTACTTCTGTAGTGATACTGCCTTGGAAACCCAAGGAGGGGTCACTATGAGTTGGGTCTGACTCGACGGCACATAACAACAACAACAACAGTTATCCAGGTACCAAAAAAGTTAAGTATGCAACTACCAAAAGGTTAGTACCTCAAATCCACCCAGAGGCACCTTGGAAGAAAAACCTGGTGATTTGCTTTCCAAGGGTCATAGCCATTGAAAACCCTGGAATGCAGTTCTACTTTGAAACACAGGGGGTTGTCATGAGTTGGAACAACTAATTTGTTTTTTTGTTTAGTTATTTTTCAAACAATACTTTCCTCTCAAATTTCAGTAGGTTACTAACTCCAACTCAGTATGATAATGAATTATTTTAAACAGATATTTGGGAATCTGAGAAAAAAAGGAAAAGGAGAGAAATGATGAGAGTAAAGGACTGGGTTTAAGTATATGGAAAAGGACAATAGAAGCAAGAAGGTGAAAAAGGGAAAGATGAGAAGAGAAAAAAAGAGATTAAATTATGTGGATTTTTTTTTTTATATTGCAGTAAAATGTAAATAATATAAAATTCATCTTTTAACCACCATCTTAGGTCTCTAGTGCTGCAACAACAGAAATAACCACAAGTGGATGGCTTTAACAAACAGGAACTCACTCTCTTACAGTTTAGGAGGCTAGAAGTCCAGATTAGAGTGACGGCTCTCAGGGAAGACTAGGCTAGAATCTGAGTTCAGAGTGCAGGCTTTAGGGAGCTGCCTGGAGGCCCCTGATGTTGGGCTTCATCTCTGCCTTCCAGGCCCACAGGAGTCAGCTAGAGGCAGTTCCTGACTCATGCAGCTGCTGGCTGCTGAGGCTGATGAATCTAAGATTGACAGGTAAAATGGCAGTTTGCTGACTTAGAGGCTGCGAAGACAATAATCCCAAGATTGGCAGGCAATATGTCAGACAGTATGGCAGGGTACTGGTTCAAGGCCAGGAACCGGAAATGAAGATTTATGAACCAAATGCAGGATCCTTTCCAACTAGAAGCAGGCTATACCCTGAAAGCAACGCCCCATCAACTGACTAACCACACACAGCAGATTCCACCATGGAGTTGATTACATCACATCCAGTCTCATCAAAGGGAATAACTACAGCCAGCTGCCAAGCTACTGAAAATCACAGCCCTGCCAACTTGACACACAACCTTAACTTCCACAACCATTATAAAGTATATAATTCAATAGCATTTAGTACATTCACCATGTTGTACAGCCATCATTACTAGCTAGTTATAGAACATTTTCATCACCCTATAAGGAAATCCTGGTCCCATTAAGTCATTCCTTGTTCCTGCCTTGTTTCCTCCATTCTCTGCTAACCACAAGTCTGCTTTCTTCTCTGTGGATTTGCCTTTTCTGGACATTTCATATAAGTGGAATCATACATTATGTGGCCTTTTATGTCTGGCTATTTTTGCTTACCACAATGTTTTCAAGACTCATCTATGTTGTAGCAAGTACTTCATTCCTTCTTATGGCTGAAAAATATATTTTAGAGCTCTATCACATTTAGTCTATCCATTCATCAGTTGATGGACATTTGGATTGTTTCCACCTATTGATTTAAATGAAGTGCTCCTACTAATATTTGTGTGTACAAGTTTTTGTGTGCACATATGCTTTCATTTCTCTTGGGCATATAACTAAGAGAAGAATTGCTGGGT
Source organism: Orycteropus afer afer (assembly GCF_000298275.1). NCBI lineage: Eukaryota > Metazoa > Chordata > Mammalia > Tubulidentata > Orycteropodidae > Orycteropus > Orycteropus afer. The sequence goes on from NW_006921615.1 coordinate 13,296,290, forward strand.
CATATGGTAATTCTATTTAAGTTACTAAAGAACTGACAAATTGTTTTCCACAGTAGCTACATCATTTTATATTCCTGCCATGAGGGTTCAAACTTTCTCTACATCTTCATCAATATTTGCTATATTCTGTTTTGTTTTGTTTTATTATTCAGCATGTTAACAAAAAACAAAACAAACCCACTGCCATCGAGTTGATTCCAACTCATAGCCACCTCCTTTGGATTTCTGAGGCAGTAAATCTTTATAGAAGTAGATTGCCCAGTTTTCCTTCCACAGAGTGGCTGGTGGGTTGGATTCACCAACCTTCTGGTTAGCAGTCAAATGCCTTAGGCACTGCCCCACCAGAGCTTCTTATAGCCATGTTAGTGAGTGAAAAGTGGTATTTATTTTGGTTTTCCTAATAATAAATGACCTTGAACATCTTTTCGTAGGCTTATTGGCCATTTCTGTATCTTATCTGGAGAATGTTTATTCAAATTATTTGACTATTTTTAAATTGGGTTATTTGTCTTTTTGTTGTTGAGTTGGAAGAGTTTGTTTTTTTTTTAACATATATTCTTGATATCAGACTTTATCAGATATATGATTTGCAAATATTTTCTTTCTCCCATTCTGTAGTTGCCTTTCTACTCTCTTGATAGTGTTTTGTGATGAACATATATTTGCCTTTTGTTTCTTCAAAAATGTGTAGTCTCTTTCTTAGAAGGAAGGAACTCTGGTAGTGCTGTGCTTAAAGCATTTGACTGCTAACCAGAAGGTTGGTGGTTCAAACCCATCAGCCACTCTGGAAGGCAAACTGGGCAATCTACTTCTGTAAAGATTTACTACCTCAGAAACTCAATGGGCGTCACTATAAGTCAGAATCAACTCAATGGCAGTGAGTTTTTTTTTTTTTTTCCTAGAAGGGAACAGACTTTTCTTTTTTTCCTATTTTTGCATTTGTAATCCAGATTAACATACGTTTTCTCATGTCTAATATGCATATAATAATTTAGCAGGATGTCTGAGGAGAGTAACTTCTCAATATATATTACCTTTACTAGTATAATTTAGGAAAAGTCCTTGGTTTGATTATAACAAATGGGACATGTTAGCGCTTGTGGTGGTTACGTTTGTGTGTCAACCTGACTGGGCCTGGTTGAGTGGCTGGACAGCTGGATGTAGTATTCCCTGTAATCAGACTGGTAATCAATTCCATGGCGGAATCTACTATGAGCAGCTGAGTAGCTGCCTTAGAGATGTGGTCTGCTTCCCGCATATAAACAGCAACTTTGGGAACAGTCTCTAGCTTATGGCACACTAGAACCCTGCATGTTCAACATGTTCAGCAGCCTGCCATGCTCTGCTGAGCCTGGGACTTTTAATCCCTTGAATTAATGGCATGTGTGTGGTTTGGTAACATCAGGACTGTGCCTTTCCACTTGTCAACTGTGGGCTTGTCAGTCCTAGCAGCCAGCAACTGAGTGAAGAAAAGCCTCTAGCTTCAGTGGGCTGGGAGCACGAGGTAGAGCCGAAGCCAACTAAAGTTGAAGAACTTTCACCCAGCCCCTAGAGCCTGACACTTTGAACTTGGACTTACAGCCTCCAAACTGTTAGAATAAACTCCTGTTTGTTCAAGCCATCCCATTTGTGTTATAGTCCTGTGAGAAGGGCACTAGGTAACCAGAACAGCACGATTAAATACAAATTATTTCTTTCAACTGGTCAGCTTCCACCTTGTATGTCCAATTATAGCATTTTAAATTGTAAAGTGAGTGTGTTAAAGAGAAGGGAAGGAGGAATAAACTTATTTTCTCCACAATTTAAAAGTAGTAGTAACCTGATCTTGCTTGACCTCGTCTCATAGTTTGGAGGAAAATGACTTGTGCTGATGAAGCTGTCCTGCGTATTACCAGATTTAAATTCTAATGAATTTTCATGATGATTTGAAGAAGTTACTTGCAAATGACTATAAGTAATCTAAATAATATTTGGGAGACTATTATATCACAGAAAGAGCTCTGGTAGCACAGTGCCTAAGGCATCTGACTGCTAACCAGAGCTGGTTCAAACACACCAGCCACTCTGCGGAAGGAAGACTGGGCAATCAATCAACTTCCATAAAGATTTACTACCTCAGAAACCTAATGGGGGTCATTATGAGTTGTAATTGACTTCACGGCAGTGCATTTTTTTTTTTAAAGTATTATATCACAGAGTTACAATTACCTGAATTAAGTGGATATTTAAACTTGTATTTAAATATATGAATTGTATTTGTTCTGTAAGTGGCTGAAACTTGTTCATTGATATTTAAATAATACTTCTTAGCATAGTTTGGGATATTAGTGAAAACTTCTGTCTGATATTTAATAGCACCTTCTTTAGTAATTGTTTTTTGGCGCCATTGAGTCGCTTCCGACTCATAGCAACCACGCGCACAACAAAATAAAACACGGCCTGGTCCTGAGCCATCCTCACAATCGTTCAAACCCACCAGCTATTCCATGGAAGCCAGGCTGGGCAATCTATTTCTGTAAAAATTTACGACGTCAGAAACCCATTGAAGGCTGGCGATTCAAACCCACCAGCCACTCCTCAGAAGGAAGGTTGGGCAATCTACTTCCATAGTGATACCGCCTCGGAAACCCAAAGAGGGGTCGCTATGAGTCAAGCCCACTCTACTGCACATAACAACAACAACATGAGTCAGAATGGACTCCACAGCAGTGGGTTTTTTGGGTTACTGATTACAAGGATCTCTGGTGGTGCTGTGGTTAAAGCATTGGGCTGCTAACCAAAAGGTCAGTGGTTGGAACCCACCAGCCACTCTGCGGGAGAGAGGCAGTCTGTTTCTATAAAGACTGACAGCCTTGAAACCCTACATGGCAGTTGTACTCTGTTCTTTAGGGTCACTATGAGTTGGACTAGACTAAATGGCAGTGGGCTTTTACCAATTTTAAGGAGCCCTGGGGGTGTAGTGATTAAGTGCTGGGCTGCTAACTAAAGGTCAGTGGTTCTACCCCACCAGCAGCTCCATCAGGAAAAGATGAGGCAGAATGCTTCTGTAAAGATTTACAGCCTTGCAAAAGCTATGGGGCAGTTCTACTCTATCCTGTAGGGTTGCTATGAGTTGCAATCAACTCAGTGGTAGGAGCTTTTGGTTTCTCTAGGAGATTCATTTATACCTCATTTTACTTTACAAGAATTTGTTGTGATAGTCATTATATCCACTTTAAACAATAAGAAAATTTGCACCAAAATTATTAAAGGGATAAACCCAAGATCACACAGGAAGTAAATAGAAGAGCTAGGCATAAACAAAACACTGTGTGATTCTATATCCAGGTTCTTAACTCTCTACAACAGTGCTTAAACACAAGTGACTAAAACTTTAAACTTATGTGTTTTTAAATGGCCACTCAGTCACATATTGTTATTATTATTGGCATACATTTGTGTATTAACTGTTTTGTTTACTTAATTTATAATAACAAAATTAACTCTACTTATCACAGTATCACTTGAGGAACAGTTTTTTATCACTTCCTTATTTTGTAATAGAGCAAACGATGATAATTTTAAAAGCATAAACAAAAACTAAAGCCACAAATGAAGACACATCACAAAAGCTAACAACTTATGTAAGTTAAATTACTTGGAAATTTAAAACAAGCAATGATAATATGCATTATCTGGTTAAAACTTAGCCAATTAAACTCAATTTAGACTAACAGGAAGGAGTACTCCTAGAGTGGTGGAGTGAAGAGAGAGAATTTGTAAATGTATCAGTTAGTGTGCTAACATTCTATTGTATGTTTGGTTTTCTCTATAGTCAACAATGACACCCTATCATCAAACAAGTACCTTTTTGATATTCTTTTCTAGCTGCCCATGCTACTGATAACATGGATATGATTTGAGTTCCTTCTGATATCATCCTTAGTCGTTCATGATACATATGAATTATGCTTGGATAATAGAATCCAATTTTTAATTTTGTTTTCTAATTTTAAACATACTTTTTTTTGAAACTAAAAGTCAAGTAACTTTTTTTAAAACTTTTCTTTATTACAACATAAAACATAGATATAAGAAACTACCCAAGATAACTACCCAAGATTCCTTATTGAATGATTAAATAGTTAACACCCTCGTAACCAGTTCAAGAAGTAAAACTTGATCCCAGAAGCATGATTTCTGTACTTTATCTCCCTGCCACAGCTTATCCCTAGCAACTTCCCAACTTTTATAATAATCATGTGCGGGCATTTTCAATTTTATCACCCAAATATTTATCCCTAGATTCTAGACTGCTTTTTGTTTCTTTTCAGATGTGTTTGTTTTTTATCTTCAGATTTCTCCTTCCATCTCTTTTTCTTATAAATTAACTATCTTCAGATCATTTAACCTACAAAATTTCTCATACTATAGATTTCAATACGAGTAAATGCATGTTGTGAGAAACACTATAGAAGTTTTAAACATCACTTTGTCCTCTGTATTTCCTCAGATTGCCGCATACATGAATCCAGAGTCTTGATCACACACATATTCTTTTCTCTTAAAAAAGTGTTAAGTGTTGTTTTCTTTCATGTGGAAGTGCATAACATTTGATTCTCTCTCTTTTTTTTGTGATTTTTAGCATCAAATGATGCTGAATACCACCAACCTTGTGTCTCCAACTCTTCAGTCACTGTGACTGTCTGAAGCTTTTCACCAATATTTTCCTCAGAAGGAAAGCACAGCAACAGTATTCCCTAAGTTCTTGAACACTGATAAAATTGCATGTGTGCCCTTAATACTTTAATACACGTTTTCTTAAGGTATAAAATTATTGGTTTACATTCTCTTCTCTTATGGATCTTAACTATATTTTTTTCTGGCCTGAAATTTTGCTGTCAAAAGTCAAATGATTATCTATAGTTCTTTGTCTTTTAAGTCACTTGTTATTCCTGTGTAGATTCCAAAATGACTTATTTCTTTTCCTGAAGTTCAGTAATTTCAGTAGAATATGCTTTACTGTTGGTTACTCTAGCTTCATACTTGAAGGCTTGGGGTAGTTTCAAGGCCCCTTGGTTCAATGATAGTTTTAGGTGTTAATTCTGTTCCTTTATATTGATTATCTTTTTTTCAAAAACCAAACTCACTGCTGTCAGTCAGATCCAACTAATGGCGACCCCTCCTTGGGTTTCCGAGCTGGTATCACTATGGAAGTAGATTGCCCAACCTTCCTTCCAGGGAGTGGCTGGGGGGTTTGAACTGCCAGCCTTCTGGACAGCAGTCAGATGCCTTAGGCATTACGCCACCAGTGCTCCCGTATTTTGTAGGATATTCTTTGCCTCACTGTTATCTCTTTCCTCATTTCTTTTTATTTGTTATCTTCTCTTTATTTTAAGCTATTATCTTCTGGGTTTATTTCCTTCTGTGTTCCTTCTAGTTTTTTTGTCTTTCTGATTTGCATCTAATTCTTTAAACGTCTCCCTTCCTTTCTGTGATTTTAAATTCTTATTTGTTGTTCTCACTCTGGTAGCATAGTGCCTAAGGCACTTGACTGCTCACCAGAAGGCTGGCTGTTCAAACCCACCAGCCACTCCTCGGAAGGAAGGTTGGGCAATCCTACTTCCGTAGTGATACTGCCTCGGAAACCCAAGGAGCGGTCGCTATGAGTCGGGGCCGACTCGACGGCAAACAACAACAACATGTCTTTTTCATTTGTAGTCTTTTTCAGCTTATTTTTATATATAGTTTACATTTTAGACTTTTTTGTGACCATGCCTTTCTTACGTATTTCCATTGTCTTTTAAGATATTAGTTTCCTTTACATAAGATTTGACCATAATATTCTTCTGTTTCCATTTTTATGTGAAATTCCTTTCCTTGAACTTTTGCGAGAAAATGTGGTCTAATGTAGAGTTTTTAATTTCATTAAGTTCCTTTTCTTGTTGTTTGTTATATGTTATTGTTATGTGTCATCAAGTTGGACACGACTCATAGCGACCCCTCCTTGTGTTTCCAAAGCAGTATCACTACGGAAGTAGATTGCCAAACCTTCCGAGGAGTGGCTGGTGGGTTCAAACTGCCAGCCTTCTGGTTGGCAGTCAAGTGCCTTAGGCACTATGCTACCAGAGCCCCCGTTTGTTATATAGCATTCAGAAATTGGGTGTTTTGCTTCTTGAGGTCTCCTATCTCTTTTCTAGACTCTACTTTATCTGGACTTCTTCTTTCATTGTACTTATTGTCTTCATTGTACTTATTTTGTTAATGTTTGAACTAGTTCCTCATTTTGAAGTCATATTCTGGAAGAACATATTGGTTGATTGTCTTTAAGAGTCCATGGTAGCTACATTGTGGCTATCACTTCAGATTTTGCACCATACCAATTGCAGTCACTTCCTATTGCATTGCCAAAAACCTTCCCCATTTTAGTTGCTTATTGCATGTTCATCCATCATGCTTTTCAGTAAATAACTCTTGGCCATAAATAGTCCTTTGTGATGTAGTGAATTGCTAGCCAATGTCTCGTAACTCCCACAAAATGATTGACTGAGACTACGTAAATATGGTGCATAAAATCATGGCAGGGATTAGACAGTTTACTATGACTATTCAAATAAGGTGTCTGTGGCCTACAAATGGTATTGGTCTGTTTTGCTGTCCTGCTAGGCTTAAGATAGCCAATCCCACAGAGTTTAAAGGGGACCTCACTACTATCAAGATGAGTCTGTAGCAGAACACATCCTTTGGACCAAGGACCCAGGGTCCTTTGCTGAGATCCTCCTAAACTCAAAAGAAAGAGTGAATGCTGAAAACGGTGATAGACAGCCAGGCCCATGGAGTAAGGGCTAAGCTCCTTCAGCAGGAAGTTTGATAGAGGAGCTAAAACAGTTGTATTATTTGCCCATGCCTGGCACAGGCCTGAGTATTCCCCATGCATGGGTTGCCTCAGAGAATCCTGTACAGGGTTCTTCCAACACTGGGATGGAACCAGACACCTCTGGGCAGGAGGAATCTCAGTGGAGCTAAAAGAAATGCAACCCTTGCTTGTGCAGGACAAGAGAGTCTTGAGTGTACCCTGAGCAGCGGTTGCATGTCTCCCTACCCGGGCAGTGGGTGCCTGGGTAGCATGGTGGCAAGAAAGCCCCATAGGTCCAGGTAGCATGGTGGCACCTGACAATAGAGTCTTAGAGGGGCCAGTGGCAGATGATCAGGAGATCCTGTGCAGGGATCTTCCAGCCGACAGCTAGGTCCAGTGAGGCCCAGAGGCAGATCAGAAGCCTAGGGAGCCATGCCGGCCCCTTGAACAGCATGGTGGTAAACAGAGGCAAGGATGTCGTGAACACAGCATGTGTGTGCCCTGACCCATGGTGGACCTACGCAGGGATATAAGAATGGACATGGGTAATCTGGGGAAGGGTAGTGATTCTCCTATGTGAATCTGTTGTTATTGTTTAATGTTTGTTTTCTATAAGTAAAAATATTGTCTTTCACTTTGCCAATGCTGTGTAAGTGTCACACATTGATCACAGATAAATGTAGCCCCCAGAAAATGGTTGATGCCTGTGAGTGTACATGTCTCATTCCTAGCAGTCTAATGGCTGCCTGGAAGGCAGAGGCAACAGCCTGTCTGCATGTACAATGCAGATAAACAGATATGAACATATATTCTTTAATAAATTTGTGGTTATCAATTAGTAAGAGCTCTAATTACCATTCTATGTTAATGTATATTGGAGGAAAATATTTTCTAAATGTTATAGATGGTTATGGACAGCTCAGTAACAACAACAACAAAAATTCAAAGTAAGTGTGAATTCTAATGTAGCTATAAGGCTATATGCATTTAACATGATTATTTTATGAAATTTTGTTTTATTATACATTTTGTTTATTGTA
>NW_006921615.1:13307076-13307572 GCF_000298275.1 Orycteropus afer afer
TTTATGTGAATGATCAGAATTCCCAGGTGTATAGTAGAGCTGACAAGGGACACGGTTATGGTCACTAGTTGGTCACAGCCAGCTACCCAGAGGGAACTGAGTAGTTGAACCTGCGGGCTTGGGACCATAGTCACAGGAGACATCAAGCTCAATTGGCATAACATACTACACAAAACATTGTTCCACCTCCTACTTTGGTGTGTAGCAACTGGGATCTTAAAAGCTAGCAAGCTGCCATCTAGATGCAACTATGGGTCTGTCCTCATCCAGAGCAAAATTCATGGAAACAATTAGTCCTAGTGACTGATACACCTCCGATCTGTAGCCTATACAACTATGAGACCAGAAGAACTAGATGGTGCCCGGTTACCTCGGTCATCCACTTGGAAGGGGTTCTATGTGGGAGATCCTTGATAGAGAGGGAGAACAATGTGGAACAAAACTCAAAATCATTTGGAGAGAAAAAAAAAAAAGGTGGCGACCAGGTTTGCTGGTC
>NW_006921615.1:13307672-13315755 GCF_000298275.1 Orycteropus afer afer
TATATATAAACTCATTACCATAGAGCTATTTCCTCTTCCAGGAATTCCTTCTTTGTAAATCACTCGTTACCTACTCAAAGAGGACTGTGCAATCGCCCTTCTAAAATTGTACTCATTCCAATCATTCCTTATCACATTACATTTTTTTCATAGTCTTTGTTACAATCATAAATTACATATTTATTTATTTTTAAATACATCATCTGCTTCCTATTACCTTGATGAGAATAGTAACCTTGTCCCTTTTTTCTTGTCACCATATCTCAACAGCTAGACTATTGCCTATCACATAATATACTGAATTATTCATTGAAACAGTGAAGAAAACTGAATTTGCATTAAAACTATCATGCCATCATTTGAATAATTCCACATCCTGATTACTTGGCAGTAGAATTTAAATGGAAAAAATGAAGGTGAAAATAAAATAGGAGGAATAGATGGTTTGAATCAAGAAATTGAGACATTCTGGGCAAGTCTAGTAGTTTGCATTTTTAATTTTCTAACTCTGTGAAAATGGCTGTAGATAACCCTGTCAATAAAACTATTTCTTCCAATCTTCCTCACTTTCTTGATTTGACATTGTTACAAGTAGGAAGAGAGGGAGTAAGAATGGGGAGTAGTAGTTGAAAAGAAGAGAAAGAGAACATGGGAGGGGTGGAAGCAAAAAAGTGGTGAGAAAGGAAATAAGGTACAAGGGGAGTGCCCACCCTTTTGCAAATTATACCATTTGCCCTGAGGTTAGGTTGCTTATCAGATAAAATACAGCTGACACTAATATTCTCTGTAACAACTTTCATGGGGAGAGATCTCTGTGGGCTTAGTTACTATTATTAATCAACTTGATTTTTTAAGTCATAACACTTCTGATTCAAAATTTTCTCAGGCTTCAATGTACAAAATCATTCCTTAATGAACTAAATAGACAAGATGAGTGGGAGTGCCATGACTTATTTAAGTACAACATATGGAATGTTATTTTTGTATTTTCTAGAACTAGTGAACTAGTAGTCCATGATGAAGTAAATCTCCTGCATTGACCTGAGAAATACTCGTATTTTTCAAACAGGGAATAACAACTGCATACGAGAATTGTTGTCCAAATATAATTGGCAGCTTAGTGCAGGGGATTTCTGGACTTAACAGATGCAGCAAATTCTATATTTTAAAGCAATTATTTGTTCTGTTTTATACACACGGTAAATGTGTAGCTCATTCTCACATAATGTTCAATGAAAATTCTAAGCAAATAAAATAATAAGAAAATAAATGATATATCTGATTTGTGAAATTTATGACTCATAACATGTTAAAAGACTAGTGTTAGCTAAAATTGAATCAACTGTTTAATTAATATCAACTCATGTTAAATGATCTTGAGAAATCATATGATTTTACAAAATGCCTTCTGAAAAGCAGAGCATGTGATTAAGTGATAAGATTGCTAGCCTGATGGGTTAATGCACTAGATGGCACTAATTGTATGCCTTTTATGTGTTATAAATTCAAATTTAATATATAAAAAAAGGAAGTACCTCACACTTGAAATGTTCTTATCAGGTACACTTTATGAAATTTCTTTGATATGCTATTTGTAATTCTCATTACAGTTTTTCAGATCATCAGGAAAAAAAAAGAATTAATTATAGCCACTTTGATATTAAGTGAATTTCAAATTGAAAAATATAATTCCAGGATATTTTCTAACCTAAAGAAACTAATTTACTCCAGGCAAGATGCAAAAGTATTCTAGTACAGAAGGATTAAGTGATTCAATTCAAGTGAAAAGTTCTATACCAATTACATGGTTTTCCATGAACTTACTTATCAAAAAGATTAAAGTCTCAGAAAATAAATAAATTCTTCAGATTTCCTAAACAAAGTCTAAACCTGAAAGCATAAAAGACATTCTGTACTCTGCAAATTCTTTCCTTGTGGTTTTTAAGTATACAAATGGGAAAAGAGAATGAGAATAAAATCTTGTTATTTAAGGAACAAAGCAAAACTATAAATGAGGCAATTTTCAAAATAAGTAGTTTCCGTTAACTTAACCTGGCATTTAGAGACAATTTTAACTATTGTTTTGCTAAAAAAAATAAGGAAAAAGAACTCATTAATGCAATTAATGTGTGCCTACTTTAAAATATATAAAATGTCAATACTAGGGTTATTTAATTTTGAGCTCACTGTGTTTATTAAATATGCTACAAATTATTTTAAATTTTCTTTTACATTCAAACAGAAATAGTACTCATTCAGGGAACACTTTTCCTTGCTTTATCTGAACATTGTTGTATTGTTATTGTTATTAGGTGCTATAATGTCAATTTCCACCCATAGCAACCCAGTGTGACAGAGTAGAACTGTCACATAAGGTTTCTAAGGTATATCTTTACAAGAAGGAGCCCTGGTGATGCAATGGTTAGAGCACTTGGCTGCTAATTGAAAGTTGGGCAGTCCAAATCCACCAACCACTCATGGAGAAAAAGATGTGGCAGTCAGCTTCTGTAAAGATTTACAATTCTATAAACCCTAAGGAGCAGTTCTACTCTGTCCTAGGGTCTCTGTGTTGGAGTTGACTTCGTGGAGGTGGATTTGGGTTTTGGGTATCTTTATGGAAACAGATCACTAGGTCTTTCTCCAGCAGAGCTGCTGGGTAGATTTCAACTACCAACCTTTCCATTAGCAGTCAAGTGCTTAACCATTCATCACCAGCATTACTCAACATTACTGTAGCTAGTATACATTATTAGTTTAATCCTTATTTCAGTTACTTCACTTCAGGAGTGGTTGAGGAATTCCCTTTAACCCTAGACAATAAACTAATTATCCAAGCAAAATCAAAACAAACAATGATGAGATAAATGAAATTACAAATAGTTAATAAAACACATATATGCATGCCCATGGACATGACTAAAATTCAGTGGGTTTCTCCCAACATTTTATTTCTTACTGAACACTGGTAAAACCTGTGGCTCCATAGAGATGTTTGTTATATTTACTCTGCACGAAATTCTCCATTTTTCCTTTTCTTTTTTTAAAAGAAAATGTTAGATGAGGCAAAAATGGTGGTGTTAGTGGTCTAGTGAAGGAAAGGGATAATATTGGCTGTGTTGCTGCTAGTGATGGGGAAAGGAAGGGAAAAATGTACTGGTAGTGATGGCAGAAAGCAAGCAGTAATGGAGAGAATGGTGGGGAGAAATAAAATAGATGGTCATAACGCAGATAATAACTCAATATTATTTTTCAGGATAAGTAACCTCCAATGATATGTAGGAGATCTGTTGCCATAGTGCCTAAGGCATTTGACTGCTAACCAGAAGGCTGGTGGTTCAAACCCACCAGCCACTCCCTGGAAGGGAGATTAGGCAACCTATGTAGTGATATCACCTTGGAAACCCAAGGAGGGGTCACTATGAGTCAGATACCACTAGAGGGCAGTGAGGTTTTTTTTTTTTTTTTTTCCTTTTGGTTAGTAATATGGTAGCCTGACCATTGTCAATGTTGCTGCCACATTTATCCACACTCATTCATCTCTCATGTACAGGATTTTATTTTAACAGTTTTTATTTTATTTACTGATAGGTTTATGCAAACATTCATTCCATCACGGAAAATGTACTCTACAAATGCATTATTTTATGACTTAAGAAATGTTGGAAGGAGTTTTACAAGATACTCTAGGTTTGACTGTTACCTAGAAAATTCCTCCAATACTCAGAAAACACTATAATTATTTCCTTTCCCACACTACCGTCTATCATGTTCACAGTTTTTCCACATTGCTACATTATGTTGAAGTTAACTTCCCCAAATTTTCAATAGGGCCCTATAATGTATCATTTATTCCTATCGTACTAGTAGTATTTTACTGTTATCCCCACTCAGAAATTAAAATTAATAATTTTAAAGGGAAATGAGTTCATTTATGTGACTTTGAAAACATTTAAATGTCAGAAACGGAAGCAATGTATTGAACTGGTCTTGTAGATTTCTTTAATAATACTTTTTTTAAAAAAAATTATTTTGAAAGCATATACCTTCACATCATTCAAAATAATTTATGAAATTAGAATTTATAATGTGAATAAATAGGTTAATCACTCATATTACTAAGTACTTTTTATTATTTAATAAAGGCCTTTAGTATTTTGTAATGATTTCATGTTTTAGTTCATAAACAATTTGGGTAAACAGGAACACACACACATAATTTTAGTGTTCAAAAACTTGTATATTAGATGGATGTTTCACATATCATTAGGAAGACATTAGTACATATGAACAAAAACAGCTTGCTAAGGTTTAGGATAAAGGTCAAGGACTAAGCATTATCTATCTTTTAATATAATAATATTTATATGGGAAGGACATTTATCCAGATTAAAATGAAAGAGGAACATCTTCTTAACTATCAGTTTTGGCTGCAAGATTTAGCATTATACCATCCCTCTCTGCTGGCTCTTGGCTGCTAACCAGAAAGTTGGTGGTCCAAACACACCAACTGCTTCACAGAAGAAGAGACAATCTACTCATGTAAAGATTTATAGCCCTGGAAACACTATGGGGGTCACTATGAGTCGGAATCATCTTGATGGCAGTGGATTTGGATTTTTTTTTATGCTAGATGTGGTAATTGAGTGGCACAAATGGTTTTAATCCACTAAAAACAAAATAAAACAACAACAACAAAAAAAACACCTCATTGTCATGGAGTTGATTCTGGGTTGATTCCGACTCATAGTGACCCCCTCCTTGGGTTTCCAAGGTGATATCTTTACGGAAGTAGAAATACTCCTTCCAAGGAGTGGCTGGTGGGTTTGAACTGCCCCTTTAGTCCACTAGTAACTTAGAAATTGTCCATTTGAACCTATGTGGAGGCTTCATGGAAGAAAAGTGTGTCAGTGTGTAAGTACTACAGCCAAGAGAACCCTATTAAGTTCTACTCTGTTACACATCAGGTCATCATGAGTCAGAATCAACACTGAGGTCTTTATGAATAGAAAATGTTAGCCTAATAGCTGGACAAGAAATAGGGAAAATTGTATAAAAGATGGGACAAGTCTTTAGGGTTCAGGGAGTGGAATTGGATGGGACAAGTAGGAAATAACTTATCTTGCATTCAAAGCTATTATTTCTCAGACTGATTTTTACTTGCTTAGTAAGGATAACAGAAAACAGAAGAAAATATTCCATTCTTCTTTTGGTACAAAAATTTATCTGTCCCTTGTAGTATAAGGAGCTCTGGTACCATAATGCCTAAGGCACTTGACTGCTAACCAGAAGGCTGCAGGTCCAAACCTGTCAGCCACTCCTCAGAAGGAAGGTTGGCCAATCTACTTCCATAGTGATACTGCCTCAGAAACCCAAGGAAGGGTTGCTATGAGTTGGAGCCGACTCGAGAGGGCACATAACAACAACAACAACTTGAGTATAAAATCTAAATCAGATACCCTTATTCAGCATCTAGTATGTGGGAGGCACTCAATTTGTTATTGATACTCTTTATCTTCATCTGTTTGCAATACTCATGTCAGTTCGAAATCATTCATAGTTTATGGATGAGAGATTTAAAGTCTTAAGGAGTTAAATAATACAAATGAATCTTTAGATACCTAAATGTCTGAAGGAAGAGAAACACTCAGAGCCACTATTCATATGTCTAAAATTAGGGGACCTGAGGCTCGAGTGACACTCCTGGGGTGACACTACATGCTGGGTTCAGAATCTAAATGTAAAACTGGACTAATAGCAGTGATTGATGATATGGGTCATGGCAACATGGATTACATATTAACTTATGATTCCACTTTTCATTTTTCATAACAAACCAAAAAAAATTATGTCCTAACAGGAAAAAGATAAATGTGATAAGTGAGAACTAGAATTGGAAGATGCCTTAGGGAGCAATGAAGCTTGTCATAGCACACATATAAAGATCGTGTTATAACTATGGTAAATCAGCCCAGGTACTACTAAACTTTCAGGTTCCTCTCCTCACTGGAAATATGTAGCTCAGGTAAAAAGTCCGATAACTTTCTTTTAGTGTGTTGACCTCACAGGATAATCACAGGAGTGATGCAGTTTGAAGACATAAAATTGACAGAAGCTATAATCCACTGTTGTCTCTTTTGTTGTAGAAAAATTTGAAGTTCAGATGTAAAGAACCATCACATGATAAATTCTGAGTTCCTCATCAGTTTCTCAAAGCAAATTCTTAGGGTTATCTCAAGTCTACACAAAACTATACGCAATGAATGTTAAGCTCTACTGGCAAAAGAAAAAAATATCACTTCTGAAAAATTAGTCACTTCAAATTATATTTGGGGAATTAAGGTATATATCATGAATAAAGAACACACTAGTTGAATCTGTGTTTTCATGTACCTGACATATAGGAAGTTATATCCCAGCCTTTCTAAACTACTTAATGATAATATATTTTTTAAAAAAAGGAAATCATGAAACACATATAACAATGTGATCTGCTAATATATACTGTAGCACAAACTAATAATAAAGAATTACTCATAGTCAGTTAAACTTGATTCCATGTGCAAATAAGAGTATTTTGTAATTAGCAGATTAATCAGGGAGGAACAATTGTTGCTTAAGTTGTTTTCATAATTGAAATCTTATTGTTTTTTGTTGTCTAAATCTTTGTATTCCAATTTGAATTTTTACTACTGAGATGTTTAATAACTTTCTGAACAGACCCTATTAAAATCACTTTTAAACTAGTTCACATCTTGCTTACCACATATTTCAAATTATTAAAATCAAATTACTAAGAATTTATTTGTATTATTAGTAGAAAGAGTGAGTCAGGATTAATGAGAAGTTAACTTGTGTCAGGGTAAGTCCAGCATAAGAGAATTAAAGGTTGAAAGAGCTTTTGATCTTAATATGTGGACCTGCCCTACTAGCCCAAGGAGAATGATTATTCAATCTTCAATTGACAGAATACTTACTATAGCTTTATTTAGCCCATAAATACAGATTTCCTTTCCTATACTTCTTTTTGCACTCATCACTTTTCAAATCAGTAAGAAAATATAACAACATTTTGTGTGCTATTTGTTTTATGTGCTAAAGTTCAGCTGCAACTCCAAGAGCCAAATGTGATTCATATGTTACTGAGATCTGATAACTAAATCAATACTGGTAGATAAAAAATATTTGAATTATATAATAACTATAATAAATATATATAAATGTAAATATATGTCAAGTATAAAGATATACTTAAATATTACCAACGACAATACTGATTAACACACGATGATGGAATTTCAAGAGAATATTTCCTTTTATACTTTTATGTAGTTTTGAAAATTTTTACAATAAACATGTGTCATTTATGTAATCAGAAAAACAATCAAGACAATTATTGTACTGTGTTTCTTATATGTATAAGAATAAAAAGTCATAATTAACATTGTGACTTTTAACACTTAAATTTTACACTATCTTAAATAATCACTTTTCTGAGTTGTAATCATTTTATTATTATACTATCACATATCAACATATTGCTTATTTCCTACTGTGATTTATATTAAAAACCCCTCAATTAAAAACATTGCTGATGTAGATTCCGGCAAGATGGCGGACTAGGCAGAAAGACTGCACAGACCCTCTTCAACAAAGAAAAGGGAAACCAATAAACATTTGCATGAAAATACCAAAAAAGGAGTCAGACAGAGCTGCGGACTACCAGTGATCCTGAGCAATCCTGACGGCATGGCACAGACAGCTTGGAGATTCCCGAGTGGTGGTAGGACTTAAGAATTAACCTAAACACCACCCTGCTAGCCATGGACTGCATGGAGGACTGTGCACAGTGGCTGGGGAATAAACGGAGAAGGTGAAGAGAAAGGTGGGCTGAACTGTGGACTTTTGCCAGGCGGGAGGATGCCACCATTTTGAAGGTTTAAAGAGCGGCTTGGCTATTTTGGATATTTAAAGAGACAGCACTCTCGCAGATTCCTGGGGCTTAAGAACATGTTCTGCTTTCCAGCAACCCCAAGGACACTCGGGACCTGCAAGACTGAAAAGGTACGACATTCCTCTTGTTACT